>NC_048220.1:7857015-7873233 GCF_002007445.2 Ailuropoda melanoleuca
AGGACATTTTGCTATTTCCAGTCAGATGTTTTCCAGGGAGCCAAGGCCTATCTTATGTAGTGGAGGAGAGCCAACAGAGCTAGTTCCACACACTTCTCCGAAGCTTCCCCAAAAGCATGACTTCTAGCTTGAATCCTACAATGAACGTATGGACATATGTGACATATTGTGTATCATTAATTTCTCATCAACAGATGGGTCACATATGAGCCAAGGAGGAGTGTGGATGTAGCAAGAGCTGTGTGAACTAAGTCAAGCCATGTCTAGAATGTCTTTGTTGGCTGTCATTGGGAAGCAGCCCATGCTGATTAATTGATTTGGGATGTGCGTATGCTTCTATGATGGGAAGCAAGAGAAGACACGTGGGTGCAGAGAAAATAGGCTTGCCTGTGAGTGGCCTAGAAGAGGCCAGATGCTCTGCAAGGGGTTCCAGTGAAAGGAGAGGTGCACTCTGCAGGCTGGCCCGGACTGGAGATACATCTTGTTGAGAGTTGCAGGTGCATGGGAAATAAAATTTCTCTCACTGGGGAATCCGCTACCGTGAGAACGGCTCTATTTACCTGGCCCAGCAATGTCAGTGAGAAAGGACACTGCCACGATTTGCAAATGCTTGGGCTGTGCACTTCATAGCTAGGGCTTGCTCTAAGAGCCAGTACTGACACACTTCCTGGCCCGATGGTTTTCTTTGGAAACACAGCTTTGCTTTCTCCCAAAGCCCCTCTCTCAATTTTTGCATTTGTACTGTTCTAGAGATCTAAGGTTTCCTCTGGAAATATGCTTGTTTTACTTGTGTCTTATTCATTCATCCAAGAGGCACTGTGCTAGACTCTGGGAATACAACAGCTCCTGATGGGACTTCCTTGTTAGCAAAGACCTCATCACCCTCTCCTAACACTGGGACTGGGTTCTGTAAATAGAGACATTCAGAATAGTGGACTTCTAGAGCTGGGCTGTTACTATGTTTGAAGGAAAACAGTCCCAGGGCTCTAGTCCAGCAGCTGGATACATCTCAGGCCTTGGAATGGTATAGCTTACTCCACTGCAGTGCGCCCCTAGATGTTGAGATCCAGCTGTCTGTCTGAAAACTAAGTATTAAAAGAAAGAAAAAAAACAACAACCAAACCTAGGAATTAATTTCTATTTTCAGTTAAATGTGTTGAGATTCATTTTACATGCAATAGTCATTAAAGATGACTGTACCTTCAGTAGGTTTTGACATATGTGTATATCGATTCACATAAACACCATTACAAAAGATATAGAACATTTCACCTCCTGAAAGATCTCATGTCTCTTCCAGGTGTGGTCCCAGGCAACCACTGATTTATTGTCTGTCTTTTTTAGATTCGTTTTGCCTGTCCTAGAACAATCTTATGTCAATACAGTATGGCCCCTTTGTACCTCACTTCTTTTGTTCAGCATATTTTAAAGATTTATCCGTGTTGTGGTATGTGTGCAAAGTTTGTTCCTTTTTATAGCTGAAGAATATGCCATCGGATGCATGTGCCCCAAAATGTTTATCTTTTTATCACTTGATAAGGAACCTTGGATTATTTCCGGTTTGGGTTTATTATGAGTAAAGCTGCTGTGAACACTTGTGTCTGTCTTTGGTTTTGATTTTTCTTATGGAAACCCCTAAGAACTAAGGAGTTGTATGGAAAATGTTTAACTTACAAGAAATTGCCAAAATGTTTTCCAGAATAGTTGTACCACTTTACACTCCCACCATCCGTCCATCAGGTTCTCAGTGATTTGCATCCTCATCAACACTTGGTATTATCAGTCTTTCTAATTTTAGCCCTTCTAGAGGTGTCGCGGTTTTAATTTGCATTTTCATGATGGTTAATGCTATTGAGCAATTTCTCTTGTGCTCCTTGGCCATTTATATATCTTCTTTTGAGAATCGTCCTTTCAAATATATTGCTTGTTTTTTTATCGTGGTGATTGTCTTCTTAATGTTGATTTGTAACAGTTCTTTATATTTTCTGGAAATACCTCCACTATTAGTTGTATTTACCACATATATTTTCTCCTTGTCAGTGGCTTGCCTTCCAAAGACAGAGCGTTTATTTTTGAAAAGGTCTACTCTTCGCAATTCTTCTGTTATGGTTCATGCTTTCTCTGTCCTAAGAAATCTTTGCCTTCTTCAAACTCACATTTTCTCCTGTACTTGCTTTTAAATATAAAAGCTAAAACTATAATTTATTTTAAGGTAATTTTGACAAATGATACGGGGTAAACGCCAAGGTTCATTTTTTTCTAAATAGATATCCAGTTTGCCAATATCATTTATTGAAAAGAGTATCTTTTTCCCCATTGAATTATCTTAACACCTTTGTCAAAATCTATCGACCATTGATTATGAGGGTCTATTTTGGACTCCTTACATGGTTTCATATTCTTACACCAAACCCACACTGCTTGATAACTGTAGCTATATAGTAACTCATGAAATAAACTTCATTATAATTTTTCAGGATTAAGATATTTTAGAGCCTTTGTATTTCTAAATTTTAGAATTAACCTGTTGGTTGGTACAAAGGAAAAAAACCTATGGGATTTTTTTTTTTTTTAAAGATTTTATTTATTTATTTATTTGACAGAGAGAGAGACAGATGCGAGAGAGGGAACACAAGCAGGGGGAGTGGGAGAGGAAGAAGCAGGCTCACAGCAGAGGAGCCTGATGTGGGGCTCGATCCCATAACGCCGGGATCACGCCCTGAGCCGAAGGCAGGCGCTTAACCGCTGTGCCACCCAGGCGCCCCAAAACCTATGGGATTTTGACTGAGACTGCATTCAATCTATAGATCAATTTGGAAAGAATTCACATCTTAACAGTAGTGAATTTCCACTTTTTCTTTAATTTCTCTCAGCAATGTTTTGTCATTTTCAGTGCACAAGTCTTTTACTCATTTAATTAAATTTATCTCTTACGGTTTCATTTTTTAATGCCATGTTAAATGGTATTTTTTTATATTAAACTTTCTAATTCTTCACTACTAAGATCTAATAATACAGCTGACACTTGTATTTTAATCTTTCTTCCTGTCAACTTGATACACTTGTTTTTTAGTGCTGGTAACTTTTTGAGGATCCCTTTGGATTTTCTGCACATGTGATCATGCAGTCTGAGGAAAACAACTGTTTACTTCTTCCTTTCTGATCTCTATGCAATTTTTTCTTATTGCACTAGCAGTGACCCCAGGGATGAGAATAAATAACATTGCCTTGTTCCCTATTTTAGGAGGAAAGCAAGTCTGTCTTTCTTTCTCTCTCTCTCTCTTTCTCTTTTCCTTCCTTCCTTCTTTCTTTTTGCCTATCTATCTATTTAAATTCCAATCAGTTAACATAGAGTGTAATATTAGTTTCTAGCATACAATACAGTGATTCACCACTTCCATATAACACCCAGTGCTCACACAAGTACACTCCGTAATTCCGATCACCTATTTAACTCATCCCCCTACCCCCCGTCCCCTCTGGTAACCATGGATTGGAAAGCAAGTCTTTAAACCATGAAGTATCATGTTTGTTCTAAGTTTTTGGTGTATGTCATCCATGAGATTGAGAGAGTTCTTAGATTGCTGAGAATTTTTATCATGAATTAATTTGACAGGTGTCTTCACTGCACTTATCAAGAAGAAAATGTTTTTATTTCTCCTTTATTCCATTAATATGATAGATTTCATTGACTGATTTTTTGAATGTTCAACCACACTTCCATTCCTGGGATTCAATCCAAATTTGTTACTCTGTATTGTGTAGGATTAGTATTTTAAGTTAACAGACTTGACTGTAAAGTCACGTGAGTTTTATTTGTGGCAAATGATTTAGTGGCACAGTGAGTTTCTTTATGTTTTTGGATTATCCATGAGTCAACTTTGATCATTTGTTTCTTTAAAGGAATTACCCATTTCCTCCAAACTCTCAAATTGATGGCCATAATGTTATTCATAATAATTCCTTTGCAACTTTTTAATATCTGTAGAGTCTGTGGTGATATTCATCTTTTATTTCTAATATTGGTCATTTGTGTCCTCTCTCTTTTTTCTTGATAATTCAGATGAAAGCGTATCAGTTTTATGGATCTTCTTAAAAACTCAGCTTTTAGATTAATAGATTTCTACACTAATCTTTATTAGTATTTTTCTTTTTTCTGCCTCTTTGGATTTTATTTATTTATCTTTCTCTTGCTCCTGAAGATAAAAGCTTACGTTAATCCTTGTAGGTCTTCTTTTATAATGTATATGCATTTAATACTATGTATTTCTCTGTAAGCACCGCCTTAGATGCATCTCACAAATTTGACACATTTTGTTTTGAATTTTATTCAATTTAAATTTTGTTCAGGAGTACGTTGTTTAATTTTTCAAATATTTGGGGGTTTTCCAAAATTCTTTTATTATTTTCTAGCTGAATTCTGGTATGGGCCAAGAATATACTTTGGATGATTTCTGTTCTTTCCTAATTATTTAAAAATTCAATGGGCCTCAAAATTGGCTATCTTGGAGAATATTCCATTGCCTTTGAGAAGAATGTGCATTTTGACATTATAGGATGTCATGTCCCATAAATCTCATGTGGGTCAAGTTGGTTGATACGTTGTTCAGATCAAATATTCTTACTGATTTCTGCCTACTTGTCCTATCAGTTACTAAAAGGAGTGTTAAAATCTCCAACTACAATTGTGGATTTGTATATTTCTCCCTTTAGGTCTATCAGTTTTTGCCTTATTTGTTTTGAAACTCTGAGGTTAAACACATACGCATTTAGGATTATTGTGTCATTTTGGGGAGTTGACCCCTTTATCATTATGTAAAGCCCCTCCTTATCTCTGATTACATTCCTTGTTGAAAAGTCTACTTCATCTGAAATCGAAATAGCTAATCCATTTTTTTTGTCGTTTAGCGTAAATTATATATTTTTGTCCACTCTACTTCTAACTTTCATATGTCTTTATATTTATAGTGGGTTTCTTGCTGATGGCTTTTCCATCCACCCCCACATCTGACATTCTTCATCTTTTAGCTAATGTTTCAAGACAACTCACACTTATTGTGATCATGATATTGGATTAAAATCCACTTGTTCTTTCTTTTTTCCTCTTTTCCTGTCTTCTCAGTATTTACTTGAGTATTTTTTATTATTCCATTTTACCTGCTCTATTGACTTATTTATGTTTTATAATTTTAGTGGTTTTCCTTGGGTTTCCAATATATATTTTTAGAGTAACCTGAATCTACATTCATACAATATTATACTAACTTGTGTGTAGCTTAAGGACCTTATAACATATGGCCAATGCCTCCCACTCATCTGTGCTATTGTTATTATATGTTTTACTTCTGAAAAAGATATAAATGCATAATACATTGTTCTTACTTTGCTTTTGACTATCAGTTGTCTTTTAGAACAGTTAAAAATAAGAAAGGTAAAATACTTTATCTTCATTATCTTTTCTTTTTCAACCTCTTCATTTTTTTGGTACAGATTTAAATTTCTGACCTATATCATCTTCATTCTGTCTGAAGAACTTCAGTTAACTTTTTTGTAGAGTACATCTGCTGGCAGAGAATTTGAATTCCCTCAGTTCCCCAGTTTTTGTTCATCTGAGAGAATCTTTATTTCTCCTCCATTTAAAAGGATACTTTTACTTCATATAGCATTCTGGGTTGACAGTTTTTTCTTTAAGCCCATTTAAGATCTCTCTTCATTGTCTTCTTGCTTGGCTGGCTACTGGGAAGACATTGACTCTAATTTTTATGCTTGTAATTTTATTGATAATGTGTCTTTTTTTTTTTTTCTGGCTGCCTTCAAGATTTTCTTTTTGTCTTTGTTTTTCACCAGTTGGAGTGTGATGTGTTCACTGAGGTTTTTTGCTTTATTTGTTTTAATCCTTCTTGGTGTTCTCTGAGTTTCTTGGATCTGAGTTTGGTGTCTGGTGTGTTAATTTTGGAAACTTCTCAGCCACTGTTTCGTCAAGTATTTACTTTGATCCATTCTCTTCTTTCTTAGGGATTCTTATTTTGCCCATGTCAGGGCATTTGATAGTGTCCCACAGCTCCTTTGATGTCTTTTCTACATCTTCTTTTTTTTTTTTCCCATTCCCTTTTCTTTTTGTTTTCAGTTTGCATGAATTCTGTGGACTCTTCTTCAGGTTCACTGATTTTTTTTTTCTCCCATTGACTGTGTCATATATACTGATGAGCCTTTTGGAGTCATTCTTTATCTCTTTACTGTGTTTTTTATTTCTTACATTCCCATTTTTTATTTCTTATACTTCCCATTTGTCTGTTGAAATAGCCTCTCTGATCTTACATATTGTTTACCTTTTCCATTATAACGTTTACTATTATGAATCACAGCTGTTTTGAATTTCCTGTCTGAGAGTTCCAACCTCTGTGTCATGCTTGAGTCTGGTTCTGATCATTACTTTATCTCTTTGTACAGTGTGAAGAGACATCATGTGTCCATGATGAACAAAATATTGCTGAATTTTTCATTTGCCTCAGGTTCCGATATAGCTCAGAATGACAATGATCTTATCTTTATTTAGAATTTTGATATTTTCATCATCATGAAAATTTTGTATTAATTCTGATTTTTTAAATATTGCATTAAAATATTACATGCCTTGATTGCAGTATCCCTCCAAATTTTGCGACTGAGGGAAGTGCCTCACTTGGCTACCCTAGTCCAGGACTTTTGCTCTCTTTATCTTGAAGCTAACAGCATTGGCATTTTGATAAATCATGTTGAAAAAAGGAACCCTAATATCAATGCAGAGGGATTTTAGGATGAAAAGCCTTCTGAAAATGTCTGTTTTAGACAAAAAAATAAAAAGCAGTAAAGCATACACTTCACCTGAGCCCTTGGACTGGGGAAATGTGTCTCACTGACTTCTCACAGAAGGGCTTATGTAACTGTACTGAAGATAAACCTCACAGAGGTTTATTCGACTGTATAGAAGTTAGGCGTCTCTCAGAAGCTACAAGTGAAGCCTCGGCCAGGTGCAGCATCATGTTTTAAAAAGGATTATTAGCTCTCATCCAGATGCAGCCAGAGGGTTCTGAGGCTTGTTCTCCATAAGATAAAGTACCCCAGCCTGACCAGGTCCTACTACTGAGGGGACCGGCTCATAAAAGAGCCACCACGCTATAACCACTTGACAGCGTCTGGGGCTTGAGAAGGTACCACTTGAGGAGAAAGTGCTCATCCTAACACCTTCCGGCCCCCTCCGGTGAGGGAAGCCAAGAGAAAGAAATGGAACCGAAGGTTGCACTTTGGTGTCTCCTTTCTCTGACCTTCATGAGGTCACCACGCCCTACCTGCATCGTGGGAATCACACAGAGGGGTAGGAATGCCCTTGTGACTGTCTTCTCCCCACCCCAGGAGGTCACGTTTTGAGGAAGAATGTATGGAACCGCTTCTTTGGCTGTTTTGCTTTAACTGTGACTCTCATTGTGATCTTAGCCCCCACGTACACCGTAATTCTTTGCATCAGGGAAGGCTCAAAGAAAAATAATAATAATAAACTTTTTCTGTGTCAATGCAGGTGAGATAACTGAAAACTGAGCCACCTCTTTAGAGATCCAGGGAATGAATCCCAGAACAAAAAGGCCAGAAGTATGCTTATAACTGGATCAAGGATTCTGTGAACATTGTGGCTCTAGGTACTGTTAGAGTGGTTCTGAGATAAAATGACTCTCCCTGTCCTCTCACCTCTCACGGACGGTCAAATGGCAAGTCACTTTGGGTCCAAAACACAGGGCTGCATGGCTAGAGGTTTTAGGAAATATTAAGATTTCCTTTTTATTTAAGTGACATTCTTTATCATTAAAAACTTTAAGTTACAGGGACAAGCTTTCTTTTTTTTCTTTTTAAGATTTTATTTATTTATTTGTCAGAAAGAGAGCAAGCACAAGCAAGGGGAGTGGCAGACAGAGGGAGAAGCAGGCTCCCTGCTGAGCAAGGAGCCTGATGGGGGGCTCCATCCCAGGACCCCAGGATCATGACCTGAGCCAAAAGCAGACACGTAGCCAACTGAGCCACCCAGGCATCTCTAGGGACAAGCTTTCTAAAACCTAAGGAGCCATTCCCATGCTTTAGAACTGGTGACTGTCTCCAGGTGACCGATGATGCCTGTGGTAGACAAACAGGCTCAAAGCTTAGACTTTTCTTAGTAATTGGGTAAGCTCTTATAAAGCATTTTCTGCAAACTTAGAAGTAGAATCAGGATCTGTTTTTAGAAATAGGAAGTTTTCACTGAGAAGAGCATGCTAGGGCAAAATTCAACATAGCCGCTAGGGAAATGTTAAGAACCCTTTTTACCAGGCATTACTGTTAGCATAGGTTACTTACCTCGGTGCCCCTCTAACTTTTTCTCACAGGATGCTATGCACAGAAAATACTTGTCCACCACATTGGAGTAAATCACAGAGGAGTTTTGAACTCTCAACTAGGCTGCTTGCGGCTCGAACAATTGAAAAGATGTTTGTGTCAGTGGGTAAGAGCTATACCCATGCAAATGGTGAAAGTTTCCACCTCAGTGAAATACATAAGGACCTGGTTAGTGGTCAGGTACCTACCAAACAAGTTGCTGAACATTCTGTCCTATTCCATTAAAGAGAGGACATAATTCTTGGGGGGCTTATTTGGATTCTACAAGTAGACTGTTTCTCATTGGGGTGGCAGCTTTGCCCGTTCAACAATTACCTGATTAAGATCTTTAGATGATCTTGGGGCGCCTGGGTGGCACAGCGGTTGGGCGTCTGCCTTCAGCTCAGGGCGTGATCCCAGCAATCTGGGATCGAGCCCCACATCAGGCTCTTCTGCTATGAGCCTGCTTCTTCCTCTCCCACTCCCCCTGCTTGTGTTCCCTCTCTCGCTGGCTGTCTCTATCTCTGTCGAATAAATAAATAAAAAATCTTTAAAAAAAAAAAAAAAGATCTTTAGATGATCTAAATACTGAAAATATTTTGCTACCGTAAGTAATCCAAAATAAAATGCAAGTTTATGAAAGACTAAAATTTTGCTAAAATTAAAAATTTCTTCCTAGATTTTTAGATTTCAAAAATCTAAATAAGTTCATTAAAGGTGAATCAGTCAGTATCCCTCTCTTCCTCTATTTGTCTCTCTTTCTCCCCTGAGTGTGTACTTATTCTGCTTAATAAATAATCTAGCCTTCATTTGCCATGCAATTTTTTTTTTAGATTTTTTACATTTATTTATTTTAGAGAGGGTGAACAAAGGGAGGGGCAGGAGAAGAGGGAGAGAGAGAATCCCAAGCAGACTCCCCACTGAGCACAGAGCCCAACGACACAGGGCTGGTCCCACAGTCCTGAGCTCATGACCTGAGCTGAAATTGAGAGTCGGACATTAAACCAGCTGAACCACCAGGTGCCCCACCATGTGATTTTTTAAAAACTGTGAGGTCTGAGGTTTGAGTAGGTCTTAAGGAAAGAAAGGGCACTCTAATGGGTCTAGGCCCCAGTGCTAGTGACCCCACAGATTCCAGAAGAGCTTGTGGTATCTGCAGCCCCTTGGAGTATTATATCAAGTCTCTGGTTAGGCCTGTAAGATTTTGGAGCAAAGCCTTTGACAGGTAACTGTTCTCCTTTCAGACATTACTCCTGACTCTTTACTGGGCTCCGGTGAATTTTTGGACATGGGGCACTAAGTGACCCTATGATCCAAACCACCCCCAACGTGAATGCTATCTGCTCTCCCTTTCTGTAACAATGAGCAGGCTAAGAAGCATTCCATTATTGGCTAGAACTGATGTTTATGAGACCAGGGCCTGCCACATCTATCAGGCCTCATGGAAAGTTCCCTGTGACCAGCTACCTAAAGGGGAAAAATTAAAATTTATGCCTAATTACAGATGGTTTTGCATTAAACGTTGGCAGCTGCAAATATTGGAAAGGTCAGCTACAGTATAATGGTCCCACTCATGGTACACTGAAAGATGGAAAGGCAGGAAGATCTTCCCAGTAGGCAGAACTTCTTGATTAGTACCTACTCTTGTCCATTTGTGGATGTGGCCTGAGCCCAGGAACACAGCCTGTGCTGATTCCATTAGGAATTTGCACAAGGATTGAAAATACTTGGAGCTCCTACTTGATATGTATAAAGTATATGCAGGTCATAGTAGCCACCTAACCACCATCTTATCTGCATACCTAAGCCCAAGGGACTCCCAGACAGGAATTATAGGTTTTACCCATTACAGGTGGCAGGTAGCAGGAAAAATATATCCTTAGAAAATTGGGGTGAAGTCACTGAATTTTTCTCCAAAGGTCTCAAATAAATTCAGTTCAACTCAGCAAGCACTATCTGGTTCAGACACTGCTCACTACTGGAGATATGGCAGGACACAGAGCAGTGCCTATCCCAAGATTCAGTAGGATAGGTCCCTCACACGGTCCAGGAACTGAAATGCAAATTTTTTTTTCTAGGAGCCCAGGCCAGATCTCTGTTACACATTTATGTACTACTAAGGTAAGAGATTGGCTTGTTCATGAGTACAGAGAGCCAAATGGTTGTGAGACATAGTGGGGGTTTGAGAAATGATGGATGAATTAATGGCTAACACTATATTCCTGAACCTCTTTCCACGAATATTGGCAGCCAAAGATGTAAAAAAAGTCCCAGTGGATTCCTGCTAATGATCAGATCCTGTGATAATGCTGAAAGCCCGCCCCACTTGAGGCATGATTCTGAGCACATTCTGATTTCAAGAGCTGAAACATGGAGGGCCATACTAATTAATAATTAATCAAACTACATACCATTATGCCTGTGGTGAGTGGTAGCTTGGTTTTGAATTTAGTTCTCTAAGTCTTAGCCACAAGCTCCTTCTAGCTCTCCCCAGCATGCAGGAGGCATTAATCAGTCACAGACTTGGACTAAGTTTATACACAGAATTAAGGTGTGATTTTCAATAGCTCTCTCCTTTCCAGCATTCCTTCTTTTTTCTTTAATGGCTATGTTCGTCCCATGCTGCTTTCTCTGCTTCCTATGGACAATAAGTTGGTGGATTTTCCTATTGAAGTTTTAGTGACCTGGCACTTCACATCTGTGACTACCTTCAGGGTAAAATGACCCAGACAAGAAATTCATTCTGTGCCAATCAGTTTTCTAAATTTCAACTCCCTTCCATAACTAGCCTGTTTTTTTGGATCTCCTGAACCTTCAGATAGTTTTTTCCCCTGCTCTGTAGTTTTTCGGGGGTTATAGCTGTTACTTTAAGGAACATAGGTTTGTTAGGAGCTCACTCCTTCTAAACTAAAAGCAGAGCCTCTGGGATGCTTGTTTTGCTGTTTCACAATGTCAATTTGACTCATTTTAAATACAGATTCAAATTCTTTGCTGTAATAATTCACTTTTGCCATCCAGTAGTTCTATCCTTTTTTTTTCTATTTTATTTTTCTATTAATATGATTTATTTTGAAGGTCTTGTCTGCAAACTTCAGTGTCTGGTTTATTTCTCAGTCTGCTTTTAGTAACTATTTTATCTCTTGATGAGTAGTCACTTTCCTGCTTCTTAACTTTAGTTTTATTTTGTTGTATACTGGACATTGTGGATTTTAAACTTTTTAGAGGCTTCAAATTATGTTATCTTCCATCAGAGTAGATTCTCCCTCTCCTTTATGAGGCTTACAGTCTGGGGACCAATGACTTAGTCAGAGACTGAACTAAGAAAAGGCTTAGCTGCAGTTTTTGTAAGTCTCGGTCTATCTCTGGTTCATCCCTGCCCTAGGGTATAGTCCTCCATGTCTGTCCTGACGTGGTCATTGGTTATACCCATCTTGGTAAGTCCCAAACTCTAGTCTTTGTTTTCTCATCATTGTGAGATGACCCCAAAGTCCATTCTGCTTTTTACAGGCTTTCTACTCAGCTTTGTAGGCTCACAATCACTGTAGCTTCAGAATTTGGGAAACATCTTTAGGGAAAAACCGGAGGCATACTGAGGCCACTCAGGTTTCCAGCCCTGTGAGGTGACTAAAAAAAATCTTCTGGTTTGTCTCATTCTGCTCTTTGGCCAAAATCAACAAATGCCTACAGAGAAAAAGCAGCTACAGTTCACTTCTCTTCAGTTTCTCTCCAGAATGTTGGCCCGTTATCCCCTCAGGTGTCTTTATACAAATGATTTCTAAAAAGAAAAATGGTGTGGCTTTTTGTTACGGGGCTTATCTCTTATCAGTGGGAGCCTTAGTATGTCACAAGCCAGAAGCCAGTCCTAGGAAAACATAATAGACGCATAAATAAAACAAGAGAAATCTGAACAGACCAGTTGTGATAATATGCCGTGAACAAAGGAATATGATTCACTCTAACCTCTGCCCTTATTCTCGACAGCCAGAACGAGAAATAAAACACAAAGAGAAAAAGTGGGAGAACAGTTTGACAAACATGCTATACAGTCCATGCCTCCTACATTAGCACATGCTGTTCCTCTGCTGGAAAGACCCTAATTCATAAACAAGACACAAGGATGGGTAAAAACATTAAGACTTCACATTTTGGTCATAAAGGTAAAGGATGAGTCCATTAGGGAAGATGTGTCTTTGCAGAGAGGAGGAATGAGCCTATCTGGGTCCATTTTGCTTCTCTTGACCACTGTTTTAGCAAGGAAAGGGGGAGATGCACATTCTTCTCAGAGAGAGAGAGGGGCTCCCCGGGGTTCCACCACTGATCGTGCATCACGTGTGCTGAGCCTCTCCTCTGGCTAGCAGTACACTAGGCACTGAGAACAGGGCTAGAATGAAGCACAAATCTCTGCCCCGGGGGAGCTCCCACTGCCTTGTCACAGCTTTTTCTGCATGTTTGAGGGCCTCACTGGCAGTTGCTAAGGGACAAGCTTTAGTAATGTGCTCAGTGAGATGCCTTTTGTTTCTCCTTCCTGCCTGTATCTTCTGCCAACTTTATATCTCTCCAATTAATGCCAACCAGGCAGAAAGTTGCAAGCAAGAGACATGAGAAAGTTTTGTGCTTCTCATAGCTTAAAACTGACCCCACAGTCCACTATCCTTTGCTAAACACATTCATGCCATTCTCAGAGCTCTGCCACTGTGTTGAAAATGGGAAAGGAAAATCTTTTATAGGGATTATTATACCAACCAGATCCAATCAGGCCTGGGTCCTTTTTTGATAAGGTAAATGGAGAGATTACTATCTAATGGTCTCTAGCCAGGAATAGTTATACTATGAATTTGTGTTTGAATAAAATGTTAACGCTCCTGGCATGCAGAGATTATAGAAATGTAAATGGTATCATAAGAAACAGTCCCAGTTGTGTAGCTTAAAAAATACCAAATTCTACTTGCAATTATTGCCAGAGACTGAAAAATTAAGTTTACTTCCCTGGAGTAGTTTAACTGTCGGTATGGTTACTTCCATTATCTGCCCATCCAAAATTATTCAGTTGATTTAATCCCCTCAAAATTAGGGGATTTTCACCATGGGATTTAGCCAGGGGATTTCTCCAGCTCTGCTGATACCAATGTTTAAAGTGATTATGTATAATCTATTTCCTTTCCACTATTTCATCTCAGAAAATACTATTTTCCCAATTTTTCTTTCTTCAGCAGAAAGGAGATCAGGACTGGGTATGCTATCAGAAATTAGCTCTGGGCCATTTACTGGATGAAATAGCTTTAAGAATTGCTGCTGAGGTCTCTCTGGCAGTGGATTCTCTTTCCAAAATCCTGATATGTTCCAGCCGGAGCTGTTCACAGGTCGGAGAAGAGTAGGGTGTTGGGCTGTTTACATGAGAAGGGCTGGATAACCCAGGAAATGTTTGGAAATATGGTCAGGGGTCTTTGTAATAATATATCCCCACTGAGTTCTAAGCGATAGGAGGCAAGGAGAGGGAATGGGCATTATTGTTTTGTTCAGTGTCAAGGGGTGGTGGGAATTGACACAACTACATTATAGAGGTTGAAGCCTTAGCCATATTCACAAGGGTATAGAGAGCACAATAGATTTTACATAAATTTAATAGCTGAGTCATTTATTATACTCAAGTACTAATACCCTTCACCATGTATTCCCAGCTTTATGTACTCAAAGGCCAGGGAGCTGTTGTTGGCTATAAGGCAATTTAGATATGGTTCAAAATGGCTTATTTTTAATAATAAGATCTAAATCTTTAAGACATAAATATTTTGGACAACATTTATCAAAGCAACTTTTGGTCCCTTTGGTCTTTGGGAAATGTGAATTTGAGGACAAGAACATGGTACAACATTTCTGCATCTCCCTCCATCCCCAATAAACATAGATAGAACTGTTTCTGCTTCTGTCCATGAAGGATTAACTGCTATAGAAGTGCTCCTAGGGGTCTTTTGAGCCTTTGGTTGTTACCAATCTGAGCATCCTCTCTTTGTTCAAGGAATTAAAGGGAAACAAGAACATAATGCATACAGAAGTGGAAAACATCCCACAAAGTTGGACAAGACCAACTTCCAGTGTAAAATAATTACAGGAAAACTACAAAATAAACAATTCCCAGAGCTCACACAGGACTGGGGACTATGTGACTAATGTGCAGCCACAGTAAAGAGACACTTGAATTGAAGAACATTCACAGTAAAGACCTTAGAAGGGCAAGTCTTAGAAGTGGGTAATAAGGGCTCCTTTTATAAAGCACTTTAAAAAAAATATTTCAAAGGAGTCAAATTTAATGTGAAAGTAACTCAACCACCTGCCAGAAAATGTTGAACACTACTTAAAGGAATACCACAAAATTGAACACTCAGTGGTGTTAAATTGACAATGTCAGGGCAACCAATAAAAACTACTCTACATATAAAGAACCAGGACAATGCAGTGTAACCTGGGAGAAAAATCAATGACAATAAACCCAAAATGATAGAGATAATTAAATTAGCAAGATGTTAAACTAGCTATTATAAATATGTTCTGTTTATTCATGTAATTAAAAAAAAAAACCCTGGACATAATGGAAGTGGAAGAAATAAAGAAGAATTAAATGGAACTTCAGATGATGAAAAATACAGTATCTGAAATGAAAAATCCACCAAATGGGTTTTAGAGCAGATTAGACACTGCAGAAGGAAAGATCAGCAAACTTGGAGATATAGAATATAAATTCAAATATGGAAAAGTTTATCCAAAATGAAACAGAGAAAAAAATTTTGAAAAAATATGAGCAGAACATCCATAAGCTATGTGACAATATCAACCAGTCAAACATAAGTGTAATTACAATCCCAGAAGGAGAGGAAGTGGGAGGAAGCCAAAAAGAATATTTGAAGAAAACAGCCAAAGTTTTTTCAAGTTTTGACAAAACATGAAGCCTATACATCCAAGAAACTCAGTGAACCCATCACGATCAAATTGCTGAAAACCAATAACAAAGGGAAGATCTTAAAAAGTACCCAGGCTTCTGGTTTGGTATGTAAGGAATTTGGAACTCGTCAGTCCATCCTAACAAGTAAAAAGCTGGACACATTGAAAAATCAAAAGCTCTTCTTAGATCTGTCAGAGAAGTGAGGTCATAGGGTAAAACCACTGTCCCCCACATTGGAGAGACAGGGAAGTTCAGAGAATCACAACATAACTGGAGCAGAAACCCATGAGCAAAGTGCTCTGTGGGAACCATTACCAGGTAGAAAACCTAAATCATAAATGACAAATTGCTGGAGGCTCAATGTAGACAACTAGGAGTGTTAAAAACTTCAGAGGGGGGGCGCCTGGGTGGCACAGTGGTTAAGCATCTGCCTTCGGCTCAGGGCGTGATCCCGGTGTTATGGGATCGAGCCCCATGTCAGGCTCCTCTGCTGAGAGCCTGCTTCTTCCTCTCCCACTCCCTCTGCTTGTGTTCCCTCTCTCGCTGGCTGTCTCTATCTCTGTCGAATAAATAAATAAAATCTTTAAAAAAAAAAAAAAACTTCAGAGGGGACTAGTCAGAGAGGAGCCTCCACATTTCAGTTGGGTTTTACCACCAGGAATCCTACCAAGTTCTCATGATGAATATTGGAGAAAAATCTCCTCATGCTTCTATAGTATGGGGAGGGGGAAAGTTATCTTCTTGAAATATGCCAGAGCATTCCGTTCTTAACAAGGCTTGCACTTAGGAAAAAACTATTTTATTGGAGCTTTATCTACTGGAGTTTTCCTAGAGCCTAGCCAACTTGGAGGAGGGAAAATACCCAACTCCAGCCCCTTCTAGCC
The DNA here is from genome assembly GCF_002007445.2 of Ailuropoda melanoleuca. Lineage (NCBI taxonomy): Eukaryota > Metazoa > Chordata > Mammalia > Carnivora > Ursidae > Ailuropoda > Ailuropoda melanoleuca. The sequence goes on from NC_048220.1 coordinate 7,873,216, forward strand.
ATCATGTCCCACCTAAGA
>NC_048220.1:7880021-7909106 GCF_002007445.2 Ailuropoda melanoleuca
ACATGAGAAGGGCTGGATAACCCAGGAAATGTTTGGAAATATGGTCAGGGGTCTTTGTAATAATATATCCCCACTGAGTTCTAAGCGATAAGAGGCAAGGAGAGGGAATGGGCATTATTGTTTTGTTCAGTGTCAAGGGGTGGTGGGAATTGACACAACTACATTATAGAGGTTGAAGCCTTAGTCATATTCACAAGGGTATAGAGAGCACAATAGATTTTACATAAATTTAATAGCTGAGTCATTTATTATACTCAAGTACTAATACCCTTCACCATGTATTCCCAGCTTTATGTACTCAAAGGCCAGGGAGCTGTTGTTGGCTATAAGGCAATTTAGATATGGTTCAAAATGGCTTATTTTTAATAATAAGATCTAAATCTTTAAGACATAAATATTTTGGACAACATTTATCAAAGCAACTTTTGGTCCCTTTGGTCTTTGGGAAATGTGAATTTGAGGACAAGAACATGGTACAACATTTCTGCATCTCCCTCCATCCCCAATAAACATAGATAGAACTGTTTCTGCTTCTGTCCATGAAGGATTAACTGCTATAGAAGTGCTCCTAGGGGTCTTTTGAGCCTTTGGTTGTTACCAATCTGAGCATCCTCTCTTTGTTCAAGGAATTAAAGGGAAACAAGAACATAATGCATACAGAAGTGGAAAACATCCCACAAAGTTGGACAAGACCAACTTCCAGTGTAAAATAATTACAGGAAAACTACAAAATAAACAATTCCCAGAGCTCACACAGGACTGGGGACTATGTGACTAATGTGCAGCCACAGTAAAGAGACACTTGAATTGAAGAACATTCACAGTAAAGACCTTAGAAGGGCAAGTCTTAGAAGTGGGTAATAAGGGCTCCTTTTATAAAGCACTTTAAAAAAAATATTTCAAAGGAGTCAAATTTAATGTGAAAGTAACTCAACCACCTGCCAGAAAATGTTGAACACTACTTAAAGGAATACCACAAAATTGAACACTCAGTGGTGTTAAATTGACAATGTCAGGGCAACCAATAAAAACTACTCTACATATAAAGAACCAGGACAATGCAGTGTAACCTGGGAGAAAAATCAATGACAATAAACCCAAAATGATAGAGATAATTAAATTAGCAAGATGTTAAACTAGCTATTATAAATATGTTCTGTTTATTCATGTAATTAAAAAAAAAAACCCTGGACATAATGGAAGTGGAAGAAATAAAGAAGAATTAAATGGAACTTCAGATGATGAAAAATACAGTATCTGAAATGAAAAATCCACCAAATGGGTTTTAGAGCAGATTAGACACTGCAGAAGGAAAGATCAGCAAACTTGGAGATATAGAATATAAATTCAAATATGGAAAAGTTTATCCAAAATGAAACAGAGAAAAAAATTTTGAAAAAATATGAGCAGAACATCCATAAGCTATGTGACAATATCAACCAGTCAAACATAAGTGTAATTACAATCCCAGAAGGAGAGGAAGTGGGAGGAAGCCAAAAAGAATATTTGAAGAAAACAGCCAAAGTTTTTTCAAGTTTTGACAAAACATGAAGCCCATACATCCAAGAAACTCAGTGAACCCATCACGATCAAATTGCTGAAAACCAATAACAAAGGGAAGATCTTAAAAAGTACCCAGGCTTCTGGTTTGGTATGTAAGGAATTTGGAACTCGTCAGTCCATCCTAACAAGTAAAAAGCTGGACACATTGAAAAATCAAAAGCTCTTCTTAGATCTGTCAGAGAAGTGAGGTCATAGGGCAAAACCACTGTCCCCCACATTGGAGAGACAGGGAAGTTCAGAGAATCACAACATAACTGGAGCAGAAACCCATGAGCAAAGTGCTCTGTGGGAACCATTACCAGGTAGAAAACCTAAATCATAAATGACAAATTGCTGGAGGCTCAATGTAGACAACTAGGAGTGTTAAAAACTTCAGAGGGGGGGCGCCTGGGTGGCACAGTGGTTAAGCATCTGCCTTCGGCTCAGGGCGTGATCCCGGTGCTATGGGATCGAGCCCCATGTCAGGCTCCTCTGCTGAGAGCCTGCTTCTTCCTCTCCCACTCCCTCTGCTTGTGTTCCCTCTCTCGCTGGCTGTCTCTATCTCTGTCGAATAAATAAATAAAATCTTTAAAAAAAAAAAAAAACTTCAGAGGGGACTAGTCAGAGAGGAGCCTCCACATTTCAGTTGGGTTTTACCNAGGGGACTAGTCAGAGAGGAGCCTCCACATTTCAGTTGGGTTTTACCACCAGGAATCCTACCAAGTCTCATGATGAATATTGGAGAAAAATCTCCTCATGCTTCTATAGTATGGGGAGGGGGAAAGTTATCTTCTTGAAATATGCCAGAGCATTCTGTTCTTAACAAGGCTTGCACTTAGGAAAAAACTATTTTATTGGAGCTTTATCTACTGGAGTTTTCCTAGAGCCTAGCCAACTTGGAGGAGGGAAAATACCCAACTCCAGCCCCTTCTAGCCATCATGTCCCACCTAAGAGGGGAAAACAATGAGAAATCCTTGTGAAGTTCATAGTTCAGAGGCAAAGCCTTCACTAAAATACTGAGACCTAATGGTAGAACAGAATGCTTCCCCTTTCCTCATGCTCTACCATGACATAACNATAGCCATCATGTCCCACCTAAGAAGGGAAAACAATAAGAAATCCTTGTGAAGTTCATAGTTCAGAGGCAAAGCCTTCACTAAAATACTGAGACCTAATTGTAGAACAGAATGCTTCCCCTTTCCTCATGCTCTACCATGACATAACTAAAGGCCTATTTACCAGAGTTTCTTTTACCCAATACAGCTAGGCATGTAGAAGGCAAAACATCATTTGAAGAGGCAAAGCAAGCATTAGAAGACCCTGAATAGCCAGAGGAATGTTGAAAAAGAAAACCAAAGCTGGTGGGATCACAATGCCAGACTTCAAGCTGTATTACAAAGCTGGGATCATCAAGACAGCATGGTACTGGCACAAAAACAGACACATAGATCCATGGAACGGAAGAGAGAACCCAGAAATGGGCCCTCAACTCTAGGGTCAACAAATCTTTGACAATGCGGAAAGAATATCCAATGGAAAAAGGACAGCTTCTTCCACAAGTGCTGTTGGGAAAACTGGACAGCCACATGCAGAAGAATGAAACTGGACCACTTCCTTACACCATACACAAAATTAAATTCAAAATGGATGAAAGACCTAAATATAACCCAGGAAACAATCAAAATCCTAGAGTAGAACACAGGCGGCAACCTCTTCAACCTTGGCTACAGCAATCTCTTGCTAGACACGTCTCTAAAGGCAAGGGAAACAAAAGCAAAAATGAACAATTGGGACTTCATCAAGATAAAATCTTCTGCACAGCAAAGGAAACAGTTAAAAAAACTAAAAGGCAACCTGTGGAATGAGAGAAGATATTGCAAATGACACATCAGATAAAGGGCCAGTATGCAAGATCTATAAAGAACTTATCAAATTCAACTCCCCCAAAAAAAGTAATCCAGTCAAGAAATGGGCAGAAGACATGAACAGACATTTCTCCAAAGAAGACCTACAAATGGCCAACAGACAATGCTCCACAGCACTTGGCATCAGGGAGATAAAAATCAAAACCACAATGAGATGCTACCTTACACCAGTCGGAATAGCTAAAAGTAGCAAGACAGGAAACAACAGATGTTGGCGAAGATGTGGAGAAAGGGGAACCCTCTTACAACTGTTGGTGGGAATGCAAGCTGGTACGGCCACTCTGGAAAATGATACAGAAGTTCCTAAAGAAGTTAAAAATAGAGCTACCCTACAACCCAGCAATTGTACTACTGGGTATTTACCCCAAAGATACAAATGTAGTGACCTGCACCCCAATGTTCCTAACAGCAGTGTCCATAATAGCCAAACTGTGGAAAGAGCCAAGATGTCCATTGACCGATGAATGAATAAAGAAGATGTGTATATAAACATAACAGAATATTACTCAGCCATCAGAAAGGTTGAATATTTACTGTTTACATCAACATGGGTGGAACTGAGGGTATTACGCTGAGCAAAATAAGTCAGTCAGTAAGGGCAATTATATGGTTTCACTCATATGTGGAATATAAGAAACAGCACAGAGGATCATCGGGGAAGGGAGGGAAAACTGAATGGGAAGAAATCAGAGAGGGAGGAAAAACCATGAGAGACTCTTAACCATAGGAAACAAACTGAGGGTTGCTGGAGGGGAGGTGGTGGGGGCTGAGGTAACTGGGTGATGGGCATTAAGGAGGGCATGTGATGTGATGAGCACTGGGTGTTGTATGCAACTGATAATTGTTGAACACTACTGATAAATTGTTAAACTAATGATGTATTATATATTGGCTAATTGAATTTAAATAAAAAAAAAGAATCCAACTGGGATGTGGCAAAGATGTCAGAATTATCAGACTGGAAATTTAAAACAACTCTGATTAATGTACTAAAGGCTCTAATGGAAAAAATAGACAATGCAAGAGCAGATGGGTAGTATAAGCAGTGAGGTAGAAATTCTAAGAAAGAATAAAAAAATGCTGAAATTCAAAAAACACTGTAACAGAAAATGAAGAATGCCTTTCGTGGGCTCATTAGTAGACTGGACACAGCTGAACAAAGAATCTCTGAGCATGAGGCTGTGCGAATAGAAACTTTAAAACTGAAAAGCCAAGGTAAAAAGAAGACTGTAAAAAATGGAGCAGAGTATCCAAGCACTGTGGGATAACTAAAAAGGAGGGGAAAAAGGGAAAAACAATATTTGTAGCAGTAACAATTGAGAATGTCCTCCAAATCAATGTCAGACACCAAGCCACAGATCCAAAGCTCAGAGAACACCAATCAGGATACATGCAAAAATAAAAAACAAAAACACATTACAAATGAAAAAGTATGGCTATGCATGTCATGTTCAAACTGCAGAATTTTAAAAAACTAAGAAAAAAAAAAAAACTAAAGAAAGATGGGGTGGGGGAAACACCTTACCTAAAGAGGAATAAAGAGAAGAATTGCACCCACCTTATCCTTAGAAGCCACACAAGCAAGAGAGTGGAGTGAAATATTTAAGGTGTTGAGAGGGGAAACAAAACAAAACAACACACCAGTTTAGAATTCTGTGTGCTGTGAAAGTGTCTTCAAAAGAGAAGAAATAAAGACTTTCTCAAACAAACAAAAATTGAGGGAATTTGTTGGCAGTGGGTCCACTTTGCAAGAAATGTTAAAATAAGTTCCTTGGAGAGAAGGAAAATGATATAGGTCGGAAACTGGAATTTATATAAAGAAAGAACACTGGAGAAGGAATAAATGAAGGCTAAAAGGCATAAAAATAATACATTACATCTGGAGAAATAAAGCTAAATGTGACAGCAGACTTCTCAAAAATATACTCAAATGACGTCGTTAAAGTGCAGGCGGGGGGACAGTAGAACATGCAACACTTAATCTCAGCCTCCAGTTAAAGCCCCAAGTGGGCGTGGAGACAACTTTAAAATGAATGAATGAATGAATGAATGAATGAAGAGGGAGAGAGGGAAAGAAGTAAACCCAAGTTTATTTCTTTCCTAGAAGCCTAGTTATTAATAATTTACCCATGCAGAATACCACAGCATTCTGTGTTTAACAAGGCCTGTGCTTAAGATAAACAGGGAAAACAGGCCTTCTCATACATCATTGTTCTGAACCTAAAGCCATAGTGTCTACCTGGAATTTTGTAGATATTTGGCAAAGTTATTGATAGCACTCAACTTTCAAAGCAGCAATTCAACCTCTAGGAACATGGGCTAGATATTTCTGCACACATGTGAAATGCTATACTTTTTTTCCTTTTTTTTTTTGTAGTAGCACAAATGTCCATCAATAGATGATTGGTTTAAAGAATTGTAGTACATTTTATACAGTGGAATGCCAAGCAGCTATTAAAATAGATGAGAGCATCCTTTATGTCCTAAGGTGAAATGAGATCCATGCAATAAATATTCTGTATCTTTCTCTAAAGTGCTGTGGTAATACGTAACAAGGATTTTTTTTTTCCTTCTCTCTAGCATAGCAATTACAGTTTTGGGTATTTATCCTGAGAAAATTAAGCACAGGTGAAAACAAAGACTTATATACAAGATGTTCATCATGGTGTTATTTATTTTTTTTAAAGATTTTATTTATTTATTTGACAGAGAGAGAAGAGCCAGTGAGAGAGGGAACACAAGCAGGGGTGTGGGAGAGGAAGAAGCAGGCTCCCAGCGGAGCAGGGAGACTGATGTGGGGCTCGATCCCAGGACCCTGGGATCACTCCCTGAGCTGAAGGCAGACGCTTAACGACTGAGCCACCCAGGTGCCCCATTTATTTATTTATAAAAAGATTTTATTTCTTTATTTTGAGAGAGAGAGAGAGAGAACACATGCACAAGTGGGGGGAGGGACAGAGGGAGAGGAAGAGAGAACATCTCAAGCAGACCCTGCCCTGAGCATGGAGCCCATCATGGGGCTCGATCTCACAACCCTGAGATCATGACTAGAGCTGAAATCAAGAGTTGGATCTTTAACCCCCTGAGCTACCTGGGTGCCCCCAACATGGTGTTATTTAGAGCAATGAAAGATTAGACATAGCCTAGATGTTCAGTGAAATGGAAAGAGTTAAATAAATTTGGTTTAGCCCTATAAATGAAAGAACAGCCCTTAAAAATAAAATTTTGAAAAAAACTTTTAATAACATCCCCAAAATATTGCAAATAGAAAAGCTGCAAAGTGTCTTAGATGTTATAACACTAATTTTGCTTAAAAGCTATGTGAGCACATTTACATGCTTATATTGTATTACATACAAATACAGGAACAAATACATAACACATTGAGAGGATGATTTCTGGATAACTCAGTATCCTGGAATTGCAGTCTCTTCTTGAGATGATTTTCAGTATCTTCCTTTTTTTTTTTTTTAAGATTTTATTTATTTATTTGACAGAGAGAGACAGCCAGCGAGAGAGGGAACACGAGCAGCGGAGTGGGAGAGGAGGAAGCAGGCTCCCAGTGGAGGAGCCTGATGTGGGGCTTGATCCCAGAACACCAGGATCACGCCCTGAGCCGAAGGCAGACACTTAATGACTGAGCCACCCAGGCACCCCAGTATCTTCCTTTTTTAAATTAATGTATTTATTTTAGGGAGAGAGCAAGAGAGAGTGCACATGTGAGTGGGGGGTGAGAGAGGGAGAGAATCTTCAAGCAGACTCCCTGCTGAGCATGGAGCCCCATGTGGGGGTCGATCTCAAGATCCTGAGATCATGACCTGAGCTGAAACCAAGAATCAGATGCTTGGGGCGCCTGGGTGGCTCAGTCATTAAGTGTCCGCCTTCAGCTCAGGTCATGCCCAGGGTCCTAATATCGACCCCTGCATCGGGGTCCCTGCTCAGCGGGACGCCTGCCTTCTCCCTCTCCCACTCCCCCTGCTTGTGTTCCCTCTCTCACTGTCTCTCTCTCTGTCAAATAAATAAATAAAAGTAAAATCTTAAAAAAAAAAAAAGTCAGATACCTAACTGACTGAGCCACCTAGGCGTCCAATTTTCTGTGTCTTCTTGATGATCACCTATATTTTATAAATTTTCTATGATTAGCATGTATTTTTAAAATCAGTTTAAAGGGCATTTTGAAAAATTAAAATCTTTTGTGCTTATAACATCTTAAACAGAAGGAAATACCTTGTATCCTACTGTAAAGTACCCCCACACACACGCAATCACTCCATGCACTGTTACCAAGTAAAGCACGTGGAGCTCTAAAACAGCTTAGCCATAAAAATGAAGGCAAAAATACGAATATATCCATTCTTACCCAAATTTTGTTGTGAAAAGTAGGGCTTCCAGAAGGAGAAGAGTCCCGTGGTCAAATAAGTTAAAGAAACATTAAAGCCACATATCCTGTCTTCCTCATAGAGATCTGTAATTAATATTACCATATAAAAATGTCAGAATGATCCAGCAGTAAGGAATATTGTTTCTTTTTCTCCCTCCTTCCCCCTCGCCAGATCTCTAAATATGGCCTAGTCTCCCAAAGAACATAGTTTAGAACATGAAAAGTCAGGAACTTCTGAGACTCCTCATCTCTAACATTTTTTGGTTCTGAGACATTGGCTCAGTGTGACATCAGTGACAGCAAGTGTGAGGGCTGTGCTAACTTTCCTGTCTTTCCCAAGGCAGGAAGTCACCCCTGGTCACTTCATTGTCCCCAACACACATACATACACACACACACACACACACACACACACATACACACACACACACACCCCAGGAGGGTTTAACTGCACATTATCACTCCTGCCTATCAGCATATCAGAAGGAAAGGACCAAAAAATACTTGGACCCGTATTAAAACACCATGCATTGTATTTCTGATGGGACACAAATTATTAGCATATAATTTTTGCATTTTTCTAGTGTTTCCATTTCCTTTAGAAGAAGGATCTCTTTTTGTTTGTTTGTTTGCTCAGTCTTTCCCTCTCCTTTGCCTTCCAAGGCAGTCTGCCATTTTTAGAGGTCCTCTTTGAGCTTTGGAGTTACAGGTTTGGAAGAAAGGGGTGGGAGGAAAGAAGGAGATAACAGGCAAGCTGTAGGGAGGAAATTTGGAGGAGAAATACAAGGGGTAAGATACAGAATATTTGAGAGAAGTAGAAGGAAGAGAGAAGTGGGATTTTAAGAATTGTTCTTTTGAATGTGTGTTGTTTGTGATCTTCCAGAAATGATACAGAAATGTGCGAGGAAGGAAATGAGAGGAAGGGAGGGAAGTGGGTGGGTTACCTAGAAAATTCTGTTTTGGTTGCTAGACTGAAGTTCTGGGACCACAACACAGCTCTTTGATGGGCTGTGGGAATCCCCTTCGGTAGTATAACAGGTTTCAATGTGTGTTCTCCAAAGCCCGACCACTGTTAAAGAGAAGATTTTATGGGCTTGGAAAAGAACTGCTGGGAGACTGCCAGTCACTCAGCATCTTTGATTAGAAAGGAGAGAGGAAGGGAGCAGATTCTAGAGCATGAAGAGAGAAAAGAATGGCAGCCCTGAAATTAATATCTTAGTCGCTCAGGTAACTGCATCCTGATCAGAAAATGGGGTTTAGGAGACTGAATAATCCTGCACCCTGAAGACGGCTTTCTGTTCTGAAAGGAAATGTTACCAGAAAGCTGAACTTGCCATGGGACAAACAAATGAAGAGGGAAAAAGCAGAACAAAGCCAAGGCTGAACAGAGGAAATGCAGCAAATGGGAATCCAGACAGCTCAGCAGACGGGAGCAGTTCAATAGCACAGTCTGAAAAGGACTGCAGATAATAACGTGCAGAGCATCAAAGAAGGAAAATATTGACTAAACTCGGTGCTAGAAAGGATGCCAATGGATTGGCACTTTTATAAACTGATGTGATAGAAGGGCTATGAATGGGTAAACCTTTTTGAAGGGCAGTCTGGCAATGTGTACCAGAATCTAAAATTATAAATGTGTATACTCTTGGCATGACGGTTCTCTTTGTAGGAGTTCATTCTGAGGACATAGGTAAACAAATGCATTAAGGTGGTGGCAAGGATTTTTTTTAACTTATTTTTATAAAATAACAAAACAAACTGAATAATTTAATTATCCATGAATATGTGGCTTCATTTAACACATTAGGTGGAATACTTAGCACTGTAGAGCTCTTAGAAGGATAGGCTTTGGAGTCAGTCTGTCTGAGTTCACATCTGACACTACCACTACCTACTTGTGTGATTTTGATCACATGATTTAGTATCTCTTTGCCTACATGTTTCCTAATCTGGAAAGTGTTTTAAAATCTCTAAAATAGCTTCAAAATCTATAAAATCTATTTCAGAAAGTTATCCCAAAGATTAAATGAATTAATTACATTGAAAGTCCATGCACATAGTAAGTCCTCAGTAAGTGTTAGATGGTATTATTATGCAAATATTATCAATAATGATATCTCTCTTAACATGGAAAATTATATGTTTGGCAAAAGTTACAGACTAGCAAGTAATAGAGGTTTATACAGAATAATGTATGTGTGAGTGTATGCATAGAAAGGATTCTCAAAAGATGTTTACTAAAACTTTAATTTTAATAATTAGATATCTCTGATAGTGCTATTTCAGATCATTTTTATTTTCTTTTTCTTATTTTCTGCTTTGATATTTTTATTAACATAAAACATAGTAACTCCTGAAATGCTGAGTTAGGAAAATTTCTGCTGGGTAAAATCGAAACTCCAGATGGAATATAAAAATTACAATTGTAAAGCACTAAAGTGCCAACTAGATAGGGAAGAATTACCAAGGCAAAATCTTGGAAGAGGTAAGTTACTCACGCAAAGTAATTTTTACTCTGAGGGCCTTTGCTGATCCATAAGAAACAGATGCTAACTGAGCTAGAGTTGTGATGGCTTCATGTGACAAGGGGAAGCCAAGGATTTGCAGCTCAGGATGTGAGTCTGATGCTTATTCTTCCGTCTGCCTATTAAGCTGGTATCCCAATTGGCTGCATCCTCAAAGTAAGGGTGAACTGAAAGCAATTCCTTCTTTATTAAGTTTCTTCTCATTTCTCCCCCTCCTCCTCCCCTTCCTCCTCTTTCTCCTCTTCCTCCTCCCCTTCTCCTCCCCTCCTCCTTCTCTTTCTCCCATCTCCTCCTTCTCTCTTTCTCTCTTTGTCTATCTCTCATACTCTCTCTCACTCTTTTAGCCTTGCAGCCTGAGTTAACATCACCTGGGTGGTCCAAAACAACTTTCAGCCCTGAACTTGGATTAAGGATCCCAGATTAGTGATGCACAAAGCAAACAAAAGTCTTTTCTGAAGGAATGTAACTTCATCTCAGTTAACTGTGTATTATTTCTAAAACATCTTATTTTTAGGAACAATGGCCAGCATGTGTTCAAGAATAGCCAAACATACAAGGAAATAAGACACCTTGAGCCAGAACAGCTCAAAGACATAACATAAATAGATTTTAAAAGATTAAATTGTCAAACATAGACTATAAAACTCTTATTAAAGTCATTTTGATCAGTAAAAAACAGGAAAGTATAAAAAGTGGTATAGCAGATATTTAAAAGAGCCAAATAGAATTTCCAGAACTAAAAATGATATTATTTAAATTAAGAATTCAATAAATGGGATTTTAGCACATTAGACTAGACTAAAGAGAGAATTCATAAATTGGAAAATAGATCAAAAGAAATTATCTTGACTATAGCACAGAAAGACTAAAAGACTGATAAAGAGAAGAAAAATACAGGAGGTTGTGAGACACAAGTGATAGAGTAAGAAGGCTTAAAATAAGTTTAAGAAGAGTTCTAGAAGAAGAGAGAGAGAATGGAATAGAGGCAAATTAAAAAGACAGTTGCTGATAATATTTACTAGAACCAAAACCACAGATTGAAGGAACCCATCATATGCCAAACTGCAAAAACAGAAAGAAATCCAACCCTGCATAATGAAACAACAGAAAACCAACCAAGGAGATAATCACAAAACAGGTAGAGAAAAAAGATATTAATCAAAGGAACTGACTTCTGACTTCTCCACAATCAAATGGAAGCTAGTGACCAGTAAAATGATGAGGTCAATGTGTTGAAAGGATAACATTCTACCAACACAGAATTCTATATCCACACCAAGATAGTCTTCAAGATTAAGAAGAAATAAAATATACAAGCATAAAATCTAGGACCAAAACAAAAAGAGGTAGAGAGTTTACCCCTGGTAGACTCACACCAAAGAAAATTCTAAAGAATGTACTTGAGGCATGAAGATAGTGATCCCAGATGCAAAGTTTAAGACTGAAGAAAGAATAAAGAGCAAATACAGTGGAAAATATGTAGGTAAATTATTCTGTGGGGTTTTTTATAATACAACTTTAAAATACAATTGTGTGTGTGTTTGTATACCTGCACACATATAATGAACAAGCGGAGATTTATAAACGTTCTTTGGGGCTCTGGAACAGTGTGGTGAGAATGTCACCTATAAGTGTGGGAAGAATAGTCACAGGAAAGTTGTCTGAGGGACACTTTGGGCCACAGCACTCTTAAGCAGTAGATTTTGAGAAAGGTACCAGATTGTGGTGAAGCGAGGTAGAGTGGCCTCACCTTTTTTGCGTGTAAACACCCTTCCTCTCATCTTGGAGCAACACCCCCCTTTCCTTTGGAGGAACTTATCTTCCACTTGATCTGTATCCTTTTATTAGTACCTTCAATCGTGATACCCAATAATCATGGAAATGGGTACAAAACCTGCATATCTTGGTTACTGAGTGTCTAGTCTGTTTAGGCTGCTGCAACAGAATAATATAGACTGAATGGCTTATAAACAATAGAAATGTATTTCTTACAGTGCTGCAGGGTGGAAATCTGAGATCAGGGTGCCAGCGTGGCCAAGTAAGAGCCGTCTCCCAGGCCGTAGACTTGGGTCCTCACACGGTGGAAGAAACTAGGGATCTCTCTGGATCCTTTTTGCTAAGGCACCAGTCCCATTCATGAGGGCTCCTCCCTCATGATCCAGTCCCCTCCCAAAGTCCCCACCGTCTAATACTGTCACTTTGGGGGGTTAGGATTTTAATATGTGAATTGGGGAGAGAAGGACTCATACATGCAGACCACAGCACAAGACCAGGTCAATCAGAATCCCTCCCTAGGAGTGTGTGTGTGTGTGTCTCTGTCTCTCTGTGCTGGAGAAAGAGATTAACCCCTCTCTGATGACAGGTTGAACATTGCAGGAGTGGCTGATGGCCTCAGAAAATGAACGGGACACCAGAGAAGATTAGGGAGGAGATTGGAGAAGGAAGAACCTGGAATTATTCAGGTCCTTTGTTCCATTAGTCCTGAGGGGGTCAGCTCCTTCCTTTCCTTTCCCTTCCCTCCCAAAGATTTACATTTTTGCCTCAGCCAGTTCAATTCGTGGTGGTTCTGCCAAATACGGAGGGGGCCGCGGGGCAAGCAGGAGGACCATGTGTGGGAGTATGGTTGGGCTATCACAACGAAGCTACGTGAACGGCAGAGGCCAGGGAGCAGAGGCAGGCGACACTCCAGATCAGGAGGGGACAGGCTGTTGCACAACTGACTGGAGTTGGTTGGGGGCCCATTGCTGGGTCATTGGGTTTTGTTTTGTTGTTATTGGGGGGGGTGCCTGGGGGAGGGGAATGCCAACTGCATTTCATGGGAGCAGGTAAAACAGGCTAAAAGAGCTGTGAATGTTACCCAGAATTCTCAATGCGGAAGCCACAAGTTATCTGTTAGGGAGAAACCAGAGACCTGGATTTTAAAACGGAAGATTTTCTGAGATGATACCTGGAAAACCACAAATAAGTTGAGAGAACAGCTTACGTTAGTGAGAAAGCACTTCTTTGTACCCGTGAGTTGTTAGTTACTAAAATCTTGTTAGATATCCATGTTCGCTCACGTCTTGGAGGTTAACGTTAGCATTCGTTTCTGCTCTGGTTGTTCAGAGGAGCTGGTGTGTGCGGAAGGCGTCAACCTCGTTGGGGGTAAGGGTGAGCCCACGGTCACACTGGTCCCGCGTTCCCTTGGTGGAAGCTGCTTACTGTGCAGACGCAGGGCCCCTGTTGGGGGTTGGATGGAGACTTTGCTCCTGGACTGAATTGCTGAGACATGGTGTTTTCATATCTCGGCTTTGCTGCTTCATTGTTTCTTCCCTCATCACATGCCCTCTGCCTCCCCCTGCCAGTTTTGGGTGGTATTATTTTGTAGCTTTCGAGAACAAAGACATTTCGCCTTCCAAACAGTATTTCCTTGTAACACTCGCTGCTCCCACACATGTTGTCAAACACAGGTCCTGTTGCAGGTAATTCTCAGTAAGACGTAGGACCCCCCAGCTCAGTGGCGTTCAGCGAATTCAAGTCCAGGTCAGAAACCACAGTGGAGGGCCAGCTGGGAAGTGGGCTGCATGCTGGCCTCAGGAAGAGAGGCTGCACTTCGTGCCTCGAGGCTTAAATTGTTCTAGCACAGGAGCGGGGTCCAGCGCAGGCTCGGCTCACCAGTGGGCAGGGAGTGTCCGAAATCCTGCCCGGCTGGGTGCCTCCGGGGTGGACCCCCGAGTGGTATAGAGGTGGCAGGCAGCTGTTCTTTCTTGTTAGTGGCTGGATGGCAATGGCTGGGTGGCCTCGGCTGCGTTGAAAAGTCGTTCTACTAGAGGTTCCAGAATTTGAGGTCACCCCTTTCTCTTTTTTCTGCCTGTAAAGAATCAAAAATGCATTGTCGGAGGCACAAATATTTCTTTTTAGGGTTTGTGTTTTTTTAAATCTTTCAAGTGGTCGGCTTTATCTAAGCAAGCGGACAAATGATCTAAACAAGTCTCGGAGCTGAGATTTCCTCCCCACTCCTTGCATTTTATCAATTCCCTAGCTCTCCCTACCTTCCTGTCCACGGCTCTGTCACTCTGGGTTTGAAGTCCCAGGGAACTGAGTTTAAAATGCCTATCTTTGGTGTCTGTCTTCTCAGAACTGTCCAGATTGGGTCTCAGAGCCGAGTGATGCTCCAGGCTTCCTAAAAACTGAACATGTCACTCCTGCATGCTGTCCTATCTGGTTTCTTACAGGAGAAGCTTATGCGCTGACCTTTCTGCTGCTGCACACAAGATACTCGGTTGCGAACTCCTGAAGAGCTGCCTTGGGGTGATTCAGGACGGGTCGAAGAGAGGAGATTCCACTGGAGTGCAGGTCGAGCTGCTGGGGGTGCTGAGGAGCCAGAGTGAGGCACCTCCAGGCAGAGGAAAGGGTGGTATGTGGGGTCCGGGCGCCGGGGGCTGTCAGGGGCTGTGTTTCAGCACAGGGGGCTTGGGCTCTGAAGGAACAGCACGGTGAGACTGGCCAGACCCCGCAAGCGTGGTCTGTGAACCCCAGCCATAGGGAAAGGGAATCTGCTCCCCTTGAGCCATTCCCTGTATATACTTTATGCTACTTAATCCTCACAGAAACCCTGGTAGTGGAGCACTGCAGGGAGCCGAAGCCAAGGAGATTAAGTCCCAAGTTCCCGAGACCACACAGAAGAGGCTAGCCTCCCATTCAAGCAGGCCTGCTGATCCCAAAGCTTGTGCCCTCCGCCAGCCGGAGCCCTCGCAGTGGGGAAGGGCCCCTGCTCACGTGCCACGCAGCACAGTACCAGCAGTGGTGTCCTAGACGCAGAGGACAAAGGCTGGACTCCCTGCAGCCTTTCTGTCATTTGGGGGCTGGTCCCTGGCTGCCAATTTGTACTGACTCATCTCCTGGTGTTTTGGGGGGCAATTGATGTAGGTGGCCCATTCATTCATTCCCCCTGCCCTGGGACCACCACAGGACCACACAGATGCATAGAGACGTGAAGAGCTGTATTTCTGGATTTAAGTTCATTGCCACGCTGTTAAATTCAATCTTAAAATATGGGATTCCATTTTCCAGCCACGTGGCTCCCCGCTCCAGCGCTCTCTGTGAATGCTTGAGGCCCACAGCTCTGGCCAGCTCTGAGCTCGTTCAAAGAAGATGCTGGCCACCCTGAGCGGTGTGGGGTGTCACGCCCGTGGATGGAGGCTGTGACCTCTGGCCCCACCATGAGGTCAGCCAGACCTCTGAGCTATCAAGACTGGCTCCTGGGACTGAGCCATGACACAGCCTCCTGCAAGACCCGGGGACACCCCCTCCTTCTGGCATTATTTCTGCAACAAAGAAGCGGAGAGAGGCAAGACAGCCCTGAGGTCCGGAAGGCTCAGGACAGGAGTGGAGAGCTGGCTCAGGTACCATGCAAGGCTTTGGAGAAAAGAAACGGAGCTGGGAGCTGGTTTCCACCCCGCAGAGGCAGTACGGTCGATGCCTCCTTCGGGCTGGTTTGCTCTTTAAAAATAGAACCGTTCCCCTGCTAATAAGTTGGCAGACCTCATGACAGTTCCGCCAGTACTTTCCTGCCTGTTCTTCAGCTGTTGCTCATCATGTCCTCGCCCCTCTCCGCCCCATATATATTCTGGCTGCTCACTCCTCCCTCTCCCACCTCCTGATCTCCCGAGCCGTTTAGGTCCTTCCCGTCAGCCCAGCACATTCATTAAGTTCCAGCCGTGTGCCAGGTATGTGCACATAGCTCACTTAATCTTCCCGGCAACGTGGGTGTGCATCTTCAGTTTCCAAATGAGAACACAAGCCCAGAGAGGTTCAGTTACTTGCTCCGCATTGCACAGCTTCTCACAAGCGGCAGACCTGGGCTTCGAGCTTCTGTCTTTCTGATGCCTCAGGCTGGGCTGCTGGCACTACCTCCCTGCACCATACTGCTCTGGGAGGTAAGAGGCAGCTCCTCACATCCCACTTCGGTGTCTGTGATGTTGGTAGAAGAGGCGTGAGCCCTGCATTCGGCTACCGCTCCCGGGGACTGGCAAGACCATGTCACCTAGGGCTCTGGGTGTGTGCTGTTGGCAGAAGCTCCCCCGGGGTTGCGTGCTGCTCTGAGCAGGCCATCAAGGAGCCTTCTCACCCCACTCCCCGGGGAGGCAGCTGCTATTTCCAGCTCAGTGACTTGAGCAGGCCTCCCAGAGAAGGAGTGATTGCAAACCTGGCCTCCACCCCACCCTCTTCCAGTGATTGCAACGCCTGGCTCTGGCTGGAGGTCTAGATTGCAAGATAAGGAAGGAGCGGGGCCAATTTTCTGGTGGCTTCTTGGCACCGAGTTCTTGTGTTTTTGCAGCAGCCACAGGCCCTACCTACATCCTTCCTGGAGACTCTAGGGTGGGACACAAGCAAACTCCCCTCTTCCCACTTCCCCAGCCCCTGGCATGGAGGCTGTCTTGATTTGCTATGCTTGGAGCCTCCCTTTGCTGGGGGGGCTTCCATATGGCCCCCATTAGTGAAGGATGGTTTTCGAGGGGCTCCTGGAAATGTGTTGCAGGTGGGCTCCCGGGCGCTTGGCTTCCCTACCGGCCTCTCCAGCTCTGTTTGCTTTGACTAATTGTGTTTTCTCTGCTGATTTGTCTGAGTAAAGTTTTTCTTCCGCACTTTGTGCAAGGTCTCCATGGTGCATCTGGTACCCATTTGGCTGGGGAGGGGGCAGAAGCAGGGTTGTTAATTGAAGGCTTGGCACTGGGCTTCAAGAAGCAAACTGAGAAGAGAAGCAAGCCCTTTGAGAGCTCAGGGAATGGGGTTGGCTGGAGCCTTTGTGCAGGGGCGCACACACCACAACATCCGTCCTTGCGTTTGGTTTCTGTCCAGAAACAGCCGCAAGGAGACTGAGGGAAGGACTTCAGGATGATTCTGGCGCTAGATTGCAACTCCTGCTTCAGTGTGCGCCTCAGGAGGGCCCATCTCTCTTGCCGGGGCGGGGGGGGGCATGGCTTCTCAACAGGTGGCCAGGGTGCCAGGAAGTCCTGCCTGCAAGGAGGGGGGAAGGCAGGGGCTGGAAAAGTTACCTGGGTCTCCATTCTGGCCTTCCTCTAGTTTGGCGTTGGGTCTCTCCTTCTCTGCAGCAGGAATTTTGGTGCTGGACTCTGGTCTGCTTCCAGGATGCCGAGCAGAAGTAAAAGTAAAGCAACACCACTTGGAATCCCCGTTTCTGGCGGGGGGCCCAGGGCCCGCCCATCTGGGGCAGGAATGCTCCGTGCCCATTCACCTGCCCGTCTGTCTGTGCCTCTGACTTTGAGAGACCAAAAGGAGCCCAGGCTCCAGAGTCACAAAGTTTGGGTTTCCAACTGCGCTTCCAACTCCATGCATGCCATTCAGTGAATGCCTATTCATTTTGGAGCCTCAATTTCCCCGTCTGGAAAATGGGACCAATTACACTGTTCCAAGCAATAAGTGAAATGATTCAAAACACGTCAGCTCTGCACCTCTTTAATGACTGTACACATATTTCTTCTCCCTGTTTTATGGAGGAGGAAACAGGCAGAGACAAGCCAAGTGATTTGTCCATGGTCTCACAGCCAGGCAGGGAGCGTGACCTAGAGCTGGCACCCCTGGATGGGGCCATGGCTGGTGGTGGCACACTGAACATCAGCCCTCTCTCTTCCTTCCTCAGGCCTGCTGGAGCTGCTCAGGCCACCCAGAATGACAGCGACATGGGGCCAGCAGACAGAGTACAGAAATGAGACATGAGGAGAGGAGGCTGGGTCAGGAGGACATGCCAGGCAGGGAACCCGAGGGGAGCAGGAGGGGACGCGGGAACTGGGATCAGCCAGCCCCGTTCCAGCCGCTCCCCACCCCAGGCCACACCTTCTCCATGCTGGGTGTTCTCGAAATCCACACAGTCTATTTGTGGCTTTGAGGATTCTGACCACCGGTCAGCCCTGGTGGCCTGCTGCTGCTTCTCTAAACATCTCCAGACTTAGGCCTTCTCCAAACAACTCCAGGCTTAGGGCTTCTCCATCTGATTGCTTTTCTCCAGCTCTGGGGTGCTTGTAAGTGGGACCAACGTGCCCTCGGGACCTGGCTGCCTCCCTGCATCTCCTGCAAGAGAGGCCGGTCTCTGATCTGGGTCCTGCTTGGACCCCTCCCCACCCCCCCACCTCCCGCTGTCATTACTGTGATGTCACTGCTCCCTGCACAGACCAGGGATCCCTCACGGAAAGAGGTGGCCTGTGTGCTTGCTGGCCGCACCCCTGGACTTCACCCAACCCTGTGAAGGGTGACCTACTTGGCTGCTGTGGATGGTGAAACTCATGGGAAGAGAGTGACCCGAGGGAGAAAGGAACATGCCTTCACTGGATGGATTTGAAGGACCCACACTCACCGGTCTGCCCAGGATGCCCTACTCCTGAAAGAACAGTGGGGAAAGGAGCAAAGAGCACCATAGGGGAGCAGGCAGGGGGAGAGGCCTCAGGGGGCAAGCTGAACAGCTGGACATGTCTTGGTGCCCGATTCTGTCCATATGTACGCACATCGGATCAGGCTGAGCTCTCTGGGCCTTGGAAGGGGTGTTGTCCCAGGCCCCCTCCCCGGCCTCAGCCCCCAGAGCAGCGGCTTTGGGCTGACAGGAAGGGCTGTGGGGTCAGTCCTGGGTGTGAGCCCTGACCCAGCAAGCTGGTACTCTGCTCGGAGCTTCAGTTTCCCCTGATGAGAACAGGGCTAGCAGTGGCACTCTCACCGAAAGACATGTCACCTAAGCTCCCTAGCACACGGCGGCGTGTATTCGTGTATTCAAGAGGAGATAGCACCTTCTTTGTGATGTTAACCAAGGTCTTTGGCATCACCTCGCACTCCCATGGAAGCCTTTTGGAACGTACCTTCTTAGCTTCGACAACTTACCTTTTTACCTCTTCCCTTCTACCCAGGCCGGTGCTCTCATGATCTTCCTGCTGGATGGCAGCCAGCTAGCCCAGGAGAACAGGGACGTCTGTGTCCAAACTCAGGAGATCTGCACGAGTGACTTCCAGTGCTTTCTTGTCCAAAAGCTATGGTAAGCAGGCGGTGCAGCACCCATCACCTGATAAATCCAAGGCATCAAAAGGCAGACCTCTCAGGGGACAGAGATCCCCGCATAAAGCAGTCAACTTACACCAGCTCAGTGCTGGCTGAGAGTGCAGAAAAACGAGAACGGGTGGTAGAAATAGACTATTAGTTATGACCTTGAGATCCGCTGGGACGGGGGACCAGGGCTCGTTCCACTCACTCTCTTGCATTAAGTCCTGACAGAGCTGCAGTTTTGGATAAAGACTCCGTTCAATTGGAGGGTCCATGATGGATATGAAAGGTGCAAGGGACTTCCCTTGTGCCTTAGCTCAAATCCTCTCAGAGGGACCCTCCCTACTTGACAGACTATTGCGGAGGCCAGTCTGGACAGGCTTCAAAACAGCTCAGCCCGGCAGCAATGTGATAGTGTCTGCCCCAGGGCGTCCCCAAAGCTGCCGTGCAAATGCCCACAGAATGCTGGGCGCACACCCTGGGACAACCTGGAGATGTGGGGTTGTTGGTGCAAGAGGCCACCATTGACCACTGCTCCCAGTGCTCCCATTTCATTCCCTGAGCAGAGAAATCTGAGCTACACCCCCTCAGGCTCTTCAGAAGGTACTATGGGATTGCTCTGTTGCCCATAGGGGCAGCCAACCCAGTCCTACATCTCTGCCTTTCCCATTTCTCCCGTTTCACTCCTCAGGTCCTCTCTCTGGATCCCTGGGATCACTTCCCATATAAACTACTTTCAGGTAAGCCTGTGTCTGAGGCACAGCTTTTAGGGGAACTCAAATGAAGACAACCATTCATAAAGTTGAAAGAGGGAGGGGAAGGTGTGAAACCATCTTTTCTCAGAGTGGAAATATACAGCCACCAAGCATGCTGGGTTCCTATTTGGGGTGTGCAGGAATGTGTTTAAGGTAAACCCTCCAGCAGCTCTGTATTTTCTGCTACAACTTGGAGCATCTCAGCTGCGGTCACAAAATATGTGGATATGGATTTACTCTTGAATAGGCTTTTGCCGGATGGATTTGATGGGAAAAGAAAGGCAAGAAAAATAAGAGAATTCATAAAGCAGTCATCATTAATGGTAAACCATGGTATGAAGCAGAACAAGGAGGCAAGTGAGGATATCAGGAGATATATATATCTCCTTATATACAGAACTTCCTTATATATAAATAATCTTTGCATACATATGCGTATATATGTTATTTTGGCATATGTTTTGTATCTTTATAAAGAAAGATACCAAGATGGTAAAGTCAATGGATTGATATCAGAGAGATGTGATGTCAGGGTTTGGAACACAAGCATGAGACTGTGGCTGAGGGGGGAGTAGAGATTAAAGATTGTTAGAGCTGAGGAGGTCATGGAAGGTGTGGAATGGTCCACTATTCTACCAGGTTGTTAAGTCACCAAAAATGGTGACAGGAATAGGCATGGAGAGCCAGACACTAGAGTCATTAATGAATGAAGGAGAGTAGATTGGTAGGTAACAGTTGCAAGTAAGGGGCAGGTAGTAAAGTGTGGCATGAATTTCAAAGGATCCGGGGGTTTTGAAGGAGGAGGGAATAGAATTGAGTTACAAGTACAGTGGGACACCTCCCCCACCCTCAAGCCCTCTGATACAAGGAGAATGAAGGCAAGGCCCCAATAGCGTCCACTTGAGAGGCTGCAGACGAGGTGGCGTTCACAGGGGGCTGCCAACTTTCCATTTGGGCAAGATATGAAGAGACCTTACAACAGAAGACAAAAAGCACAGATAGAGGCGCTTGGTGGTGACAGATCCTGTGTGTCGGGATGCGTAGTATGTAAAGGTTGGGAACATGGGCAAGGAGTGAGACACAGAGACAATACTTGCCTTGTAGGATTATTGCCAATTTGAGAGTAAGTTTATGTAAGTGGCCAGTAGAGGATCTGGTGAAGATGGTGATGATGATGATGATGATGATGATGATGGTGATGGTGGTGGTGGTCATGGTGGTCATGGTGGTAGTCAAAGTGATGATGGTGATGATAATGATCTCAAGTAGAGCAAGAGTTAAGGACACATTTCAGGTAAAGTCAGGAGAATCATGGTCTAGGATTCAAGTGTCCTTGAGTCTCGTCCTGGTTCCTCTATGACTAACTGTATGGCCTGAAACAAATCAACCCCTTTCCTCTCTGGGTCATGGTTTCTTCATCTATAAAGTGACAGGGATGGATAACATCAGTGGCTGTCACTCAGAAGTAGCAGAGTGGTCGTGTGTAAAATATAGACGATAATTTCCTGAAACACTTTTTCAAAATGTGTATTTGCTCCCCCCTCTAAGCCCCCCAGCCTCTCCTTACCATCCCCAAGAGGTCAAATCTCATTCTCAGGTTAAGGGCCCAGAAGGTGCATTTTTAAAAAAGTCTTCCACGTGATATAATAAACGTGCCTCTCCCCCCATGCCCAGCCCTCTTTTTTTTCTTTAGGGAACTGCTGTGCCAAGAAGCTGGTCTTTCCTCTCCCAAATGTCATTGCTCAGAAAGTGATAGTGAGAAAGATGTGGTTTGTCAGGCAGAGCTGGGTCAGAGCATTTATCAGAGGGACCAGATGCCCTGAGCTCTGAGCTTGGTGGGCAGATGGCCAAAGACCAGGCAGAGTTATTTTTACAGCTTTATTCTTTGGGCATTTCCCCCATTGAAATGCATAAGAATGAGCACTGAATCAGCACAGCTCAGTTTTCTTGCTGTTGTTTTTGGGTTTTTGTTGAATATCAGACCACACCATGCTGTTGGCCGGCCTAGGCATTGGCTGTCCTTGAGCAGGGTGGCCCCTTGGCTAGTCCTCAGGGGGAGCATAGGAAGTAGAAGTACAGTGGTGGGAATGAACCCAGCACACCAACCACAGGCCTGCGTCAGGCACCCGTCTGTGCCCAGCACCTAGAAATGTATCCAGCACATAGTAGGGATGCTACAAACACTTGTTAAACTGAAATTGAAGAGAAAGTAGCGGTAGCCCAGAAGGATAGCAATTTAGGGGTATTCATTGGTTTTCAACTGCAGGAGAAAGAATGGCTGCAGAGAACTACAATGTTGTGCCAAGCCAGACTAGCATCAAAGTTGAAGGGCAGAATAAAATCACTGACATGCTAGGACTCGACCCCCACAGACACTCTCTGAGCAGATACACTCTACTGTTTCTAGCAAGAAGAAAAATGACCTTAAGAAAGTGATCAAGTCACCGGAAAGTGGTAAGCCAATAAACCTATAAGTTTAATAGTTAAATCTAAAAAGTTTTTGGTGGCACGATGTGAAAAGTATTTCAGTGTGGTGGGTTTGGGATGGAGAAGAAAGAAAAAGCAGGCTAATTTGGAATTGTATCAAATCAATAGATAACTTTTCAGGGAAAGTTTAGAGATATTGACAAATACCAGAGATTCATAGAAAGTTATGTGCTTCAATGTATTTCCAAGTGTAAGGATGATCACCAGAAAAAAGTAGAAATAGGGTATATAATGTCAAAACTTCTGGAGGAAAAAAGAAATTCGAAGAATTCAAAATCCATTAGAACAGATGGTAGGAAAAAAGGGGGGGAGCTAACAAAGATATTTTTAAAATTGGAGACATGGAAAACATTAAATAAGCCTACAGAAATATATCCAGTTATATTAGTTATCACAGTATATGTAAATGGGCTAAGTTTCTCCTATTGAAAGACAGAGACTCACCAATTGGGTAAAATAAAATCCACTGTGGGCCATGATGTGAAAACGTTGGAAAGCTTAGTTTTGGAGTGTATACCCAGGAGTAAAATTTCTGAGTCAAAGAATATGTGCCTATTTCGTTTTACTAAATGTTGCTTCATTGCTCTCCAAATTAATTGTATTAATTTACTTTTAGAGTAATGTTAGAGTTCCTACTGCCAAATATTGATATTAGTTACACTAAAATTTTTGCCAGTATGTCAGGTATAACATTGCTATTGTATTTTGTGTTACTTTGCATCCTAATGAGGTTAAGCATCTTTACATGTGTTTTTGGCTATTCCAGTTTATTAATAAAGTCATAAGTGAATGACTTATTCCTGTCCTCTGTCCACCCTTTTATAGATTTTGGCCTGTTCTTATTGATTTGTAGACTTTCTTTATAAATTTGGAAAGTAACCTTTTGTCAGCCGCATGCATTGCAATTTCTTCTCCTTGTCTTTGATTTGTCTTTTCATTTTGCTTGTGGTATTTTTGAACTAGACTCACTTAAAATGTAATGCAACCAAATTTTATAGACTATACTTACTGTGACTTGTTTAAGAAATTGTTTTGTATTTGAAAGTCATAACCAGATTCTTCCTAGCCCAAATACTACTTCCTTAGGAGAGTCTTCTCCAGTCCCCCAAAGTAGATCATGTCTCGTTGTATGCTCTTGTGATACTGTTTTCTCTCTTTTGCACATATCCCAGCTGTCATTATACATTTATTTGTGCGATTGACATAAAGTCTGACTCCTCCATATAAGACATGATCTGATATTCTCTCTTTCATTGGAGTATCTCTAGGGCGTAACTATCATAGTTCCTGCCATGTGATAGCTAACACTTCCTAAGTTCTTATTTTATGCAATCATTATTCTAGGACTTCACACGTACTCGTTTAATAGTTACGACAGACACATAAGAGAGGAACCCCATTGTCTACATTTTAATGATATAGAAACTGGGGCACAGAGAGGCTAAGTGACATATTCACTGTCACACAGCTAGTCAGTACCAGAGCCAGTATTCACACCCAGGTGGTCTGGCTCCATACCCTTTGCTCGTAACTGTTAACGTATGTTCCTCCAAGGGTAGGAACTCAACAAATGTTTACTGGATGAAATGAGTAAGAAAAAAATCCACAATTTTAGCATAGTTCTCTCAGAAATAGAAATATCATTATTTTAAAAAAGAAAACCAGTATGTTTGAATAAAGAAACTACAAGCTGCATAAGTTATTTTTATCTGAATTACATATATTCTTTCAAATACTTATGGTGCAGTAACAAAAATGTACTATCTACTATGATTCAAAGGAAATCTCAATAAATATTAAGTAGCTGAATGTATGTAAATATATTTACTAGCCAAATGCAATAATACTGTAAATTAACTACAGAAGGAGAGCCAAAAACCACTTTTTGTTGTTGGTGGTGTTGTTCTTCTAAGTATAATTTACACTGTCAAATGCACAAGTATTCAGTGTTCAGCTCAGAGAATTTTGATGTACACACCTAAGTAGTCATCATTCAGCTGAAGATCTAGAACATTTCCATCACTCCAAAAAGATGCCTCCTGCCCCTTTGCAGTCATTCCCTCATCCAGAGACAATCACTGTCTGTTCTCAAACTTGATGTACTATTTACAGTAGTTATACAGTAGATATTCTTTTGTATCTGGCTTCTTCCACTCAGTATAATATTTTTGAGATGCATTCTTGATAGTTTGTGTAGCAACAGTTCATTTCTTATTTATTTATTCATTTCTTTTTCTAAAGATTTTATTATTTATTTGTTTAGAGAGAGAGCGTGAGTTGGGGAAGGGGCAGAGGGAGAGGGAGAGAAAGAATCTCAAGCAGACTCCATGCTGAGTGCGGAGCCTGACATAGGGCTCAATCCCATGACCCTGAAATCATAACCTGAGCTGAAATCAAGAGTCAGATGCTTAACTGACTGAGTCACCCAGGTGCCCCTATTTATTCATTTCTTAAGTAGTATCTCTCTATGCAGACATAAGCACTGCTTGGTAATCCGGAGTTCAGTTTGGGGTTATTGTGCATAAAGCTAATAGAAACATTTTTGTACAAGGATTTTTCTGAACATATGCGTTCATTTCTCTTGGAATACATACCTAGTAACAGAATCTCTGGTTTGTAGGGTGGGAGTCGGCTTAATTTTATTAAAAGCTGCCAAAAAACTACCACTCTTTTCTGAAATGGTTGTGCCATTTTATACTTTCATCAGCGATGTATGAGAGTTTTTGCTGTACTTCCGCACCAACATTGGATATTTTAACATCTTTTCAATGGCAGCCCTTTGGTGGATGTCAAATGGTATTTCACTGTAGTTTTAATTTGCATTTCCCTGATGACTGCTAATGTTGACTACTTTTCACACGTGTTTTTGGCCATTCATGTGTATTCTTGATGAGCTGACTGTTCAAATTTTTATTCATTTTATAATGAGCTGTCTTTTCAGTATTGATTTGTAGGAGTTCTTTATGTCTTCTAGGTACAATTACCAGGACATTTTAGCACAGATTTTTAAATAACTCCTAGGTTAAAGAGAAATCTTAATGAAATGACAAAGAACTCAGGAATAAATGAGAATGTGAGCACAGTAGTAGACAAAAAGTTTGTGGGATGTGTGCAAAATGATAGAGGACATTTTATAGCTTGAAGTGTATCCTGGTTAGATAGCGAGGCAGGTTTTTTTAAAGGATTTTATTTTGGGGGCACCTGGGTGGCTCAGTTGGTTAGGTGTCTCACTCTTAATTTCTGCTCAAGTCATGATGTCAGGGTTGTGAGATCGAGTCCTGTTTTGGGCTCTGCTGGGCATGGAGCCTGCTTAAGATTCTCTCTCTCCCTCTCCCTCTGCCCCCATCTCATGCACATGTTCTCTCTCTTTGTAAAAAAAAAAGAAAAAAGAAAAAAGAAAAAAAAAAGAAAAGAAATGTTATTTTTAAGTAATCTCTACACCAACATGGGGCTCAAATTCACAACCCTGACATCAAGAGTCATATGCTCCACCAACTGAGCCAGCCAGGCACCCCATGAAAGATTTTTTTAAAAATAAACTGAACTTATGAATCAAGAAGCCAGATAACAAATTATAAGGTAATCCCCCAAAAGATAGAAGGAAAGAATAAGTAAACATGAGAATATGTGGGGTTAATGGAGTAAATGCAAAAAAGAAAAATGACAACGGCTTTGATCAAGGCCAATTATGAACTAGGAGGAAATTAATGAAACATTAGAAATAAGAAAGGACGTATATTGTGTTAGGAGATTTGAAACATAAAAACACACCATGCTCAACTTTTTAAGATAAATTTGCAAATGTGGATTTTAAAATGGGTGATTTCCTGGTAAATATAAATTCTAAAATTGACTAAAGAGAGAGAAATAATTACAGAAACATGTAAAAGTTAGGCCAAGTTAGTCATAAAGCTCAGATCACCAAGAAATAGATAATTTTGGGGTTATATCACTTCTTTCAGAGCACAGGAAAAACTTGGAAGCTTCTCATCTCATCTATGAGGCTTGCGTAACCATATAACAAGACTAAACAAAGATATCGGGGCGGAGGGGAAGAAAATATAGATCAATCACATTTATGAACAAAGACACCAAAATCCTAAATAAAACATTAGTAAATTAAATCCATTTGTGTACTAACAGAATAATACATCTTAACTAAGTAGGGCTTATCCTTGGAATGCCAGGATATTTCAACATGAGGAAATCTATTAATGCAGTTCATTTGATCAGGAGTTAAGAGAAAAAAACCATAAAGTCATCCTGATAGATTCCGAAAAAAATATTTTAATGAGTTCAACGAAGTCCCATTTATGATGTAATGAACGACTTAACAAAAAAGAATTAAAACAGACTCATTTTAACAAAGGAAAGAAACCCCTCTACAAACCTCATATTCAATGGTGAATCACTAGTTTGAAATCAGAAACAAAGACAAACACTATTAGTATTCGACATCCTAGCTAATGGAATAAAATAGTGTAAAATAACAAAATGTATAAATATTGAAAAAGGAGAGACAAAGCTGTTTTTACTTGCAGACCATATAATTGTCTGTTTGGAAAATCCTTGCAAATCAGCTGAAATATGATCTGAACTAATAAGAGAATTTCAGCAAGTTGGCCAGATACTACACCCGTTAAGAAGCAATTGCAAAATGTCATGAGAAAAAAAAGAAGATGACATTTTTGGAACTCTAAGCTACCCAGAATAAACTGAAAAATGTGTAAGAACGACCCAGGGAAAAAAAACAAACGGAAACAATTTCCCACCAATTGAAGGAAACATTTTGAACTGTAGGAATTACGAAGGGGCCTGTCTGGATGAGATGGGCCCACGCTGTAACAGTTGACCAATGACTTCCCATTAAGACCATGGCTTTACTCTCATATAGGGTTTCCCAAAATTTAAATTCACGATTCCATGCACTTGTCAAAATTAGATGTTATTTTAGCCCCTTACCCTGATGACCCCAAGCCGTTTGTTTATTTGTTTTTCAATTTGAGGTGTAGGTTTTGCAGAACTGAAAGCTCACCCTCAGAATGACCGCTGGCCATGTGTTCACGGCTCAGTTCAAGCAAGTCAGACAGTCTCTGTGGTTTCTAGAAAGAAATAAAGTGGGTTGGAGGGATGAGGACAGCTCTTGGCTGGTCTTCGGGAGCAGGGAAAGACTGGGATCTGGTAACAATAGTGATCACGGAACCATGGAGTTAATGTTATCAAAGCATATGGGGGGTGGGGAGTTAGAGGAATGTCTGTCCTCTGGTTATCCTGAGATATTTTCTCAGTATCTTTTAAGGACTGAGTTCATGTGCCATTTTCCTGGTTTCAGAGATAGCCTGGCTTTAACAATGGCAGTTCTCAAGCTCTCGTGAGTTTGTATGTGTGCGCCCCATATTTGAAACTGGTTTGCAGACCCATTGAGGCGTAATCCTCGCATCCTGGCTGGGATCTCCAAGACATTGGGACCTACCTTGAGAGTGAATTTTTTCAAGGGCTTTGAAGCTTAAGGGGGACACAGTGAAAAAGCAATAGATGGTCAAGGTTCTTGGAACCCAGATAAAACATTTTAACACCTTAGTTGCTCCCAGTCCCAGGAGCGCAGTCTAGGCTGATGAGAGATAAGTTCGCATCAGGAACACTTACAGCTACACTGGGGATTTGCCTCTTTCTCCAATGACCTTCGTCTGCATGGACAATGGAGACTGTGGGGCTGGGTGATTTCCAGCTGGGGACAGGAGTCCGGGAAAGCACCCACTGATCATTGCCCTTCTCCCAACCCTCCTACGGTCCCTGAGAACAAAGCGGGCAACCTACTCCAGGCCCATTTTGACATCTGGCAGATGACAGAGGGAGTAGCAGAAGCAGGGGAGGGAGTCTGCCGGGATTAGGGCAGGACTGTCCTCTTCCACTGAACTTGAGGGAAACTGGCCCGCTCCGGAAAGGTGGGCTGTTCGTCTTCCTCCTTTCCAACAAGGAACTGAGTTTTTGTGTTCTCTTCTGCAAATCCCACCTCTCCCTACCTGGTCAGGCGTAGCCAACACACCTGCCAGGCAAAGTTCTTCTGGGACGAGCAAGCCGGGTACGATCTCCACTCCACGTCAGGTTTTGCATCTGTCCTCAAGTTCACGGCTTAGCTCTGCCTTCAGTCCAGTTAGCATAATGACATGCATTGTCTTTGCTTGGAGTTACCTCCTGTCCAGTGTCCTGTGGGGAAGGAGGTTGAATACTTGAGTTTCAGAATATGATGATGAGATCCATGCCACAAAACGAGGAGCCCAGTATTTAGCTGGCCAGCTTCCTTTCAGGCGAACGGGGGACACCCCACAGAGTGGAGATTTTAAAGCAATAACATCCAAGCGCTTAGACATGTATTTTAAAGCCACAGTTTAAAATTATAATCCTATTAAAAAACCAACAGGTTTGGCAGTAATGAGATTTTTTT
>NC_048220.1:7912712-7997588 GCF_002007445.2 Ailuropoda melanoleuca
CTACAGAAATATATCCAGTTATATTAGTTATCACAGTATATGTAAATGGGCTAAGTTTCTCCTATTGAAAGACAGAGACTCACCAATTGGGTAAAATAAAATCCACTGTGGGCCATGATGTGAAAACGTTGGAAAGCTTAGTTTTGGAGTGTATACCCAGGAGTAAAATTTCTGAGTCAAAGAATATGTGCCTATTTCGTTTTACTAAATGTTGCTTCATTGCTCTCCAAATTAATTGTATTAATTTACTTTTAGAGTAATGTTAGAGTTCCTACTGCCAAATATTGATATTAGTTACACTAAAATTTTTGCCAGTATGTCAGGTATAACATTGCTATTGTATTTTGTGTTACTTTGCATCCTAATGAGGTTAAGCATCTTTACATGTGTTTTTTGCTATTCCAGTTTATTATGTGAATGACTTATTCCTGTCCTCTGTCCACCCTTTTATAGATTTTGGCCTGTTCTTATTGATTTGTAGACTTTCTTTATAAATTTGGAAAGTAACCTTTTGTCAGCCGCATGCATTGCAATTTCTTCTCCTTGTCTTTGATTTGTCTTTTCATTTTGCTTGTGGTATTTTTGAACTAGACTCACTTAAAATGCAATGCAACCAAATTTTATAGACTATACTTACTGTGACTTGTTTAAGAAATTGTTTTGTATTTGAAAGTCATAACCAGATTCTTCCTAGCCCAAATACTACTTCCTTAGGAGAGTCTTCTCCAGTCCCCCAAAGTAGATCATGTCTCGTTGTATGCTCTTGTGATACTGTTTTCTCTCTTTTGCACATATCCCAGCTGTCATTATACATTTATTTGTGCGATTGACATAAAGTCTGACTCCTCCATATAAGACATGATCTGATATTCTCTCTTTCATTGGAGTATCTCTAGGGCGTAACTATCATAGTTCCTGCCATGTGATAGCTAACACTTCCTAAGTTCTTATTTTATGCAATCATTATTCTAGGACTTCACACGTACTCGTTTAATAGTTACGACAGACACATAAGAGAGGAACCACATTGTCTACATTTTAATGATATAGAAACTGGGGCACAGAGAGGCTAAGTGACATATTCACTGTCACACAGCTAGTCAGTACCAGAGCCAGTATTCACACCCAGGTGGTCTGGCTCCATACCCTTTGCTCATAACTGTTAACGTATGTTCCTCCAAGGGTAGGAACTCAACAAATGTTTACTGGATGAAATGAGTAAGAAAAAAATCCACAATTTTAGCATAGTTCTCTCAGAAATAGAAATATCATTATTTTAAAAAAGAAAACCAGTATGTTTGAATAAAGAAACTACAAGCTGCATAAGTTATTTTTATCTGAATTACATATATTCTTTCAAATACTTATGGTGCAGTAACAAAAATGTACTATCTACTATGATTCAAAGGAAATCTCAATAAATATTAAGTAGCTGAATGTATGTAAATATATTTACTAGCCAAATGCAATAATACTGTAAATTAACTACAGAAGGAGAGCCAAAAACCACTTTTTGTTGTTGGTGGTGTTGTTCTTCTAAGTATAATTTACACTGTCAAATGCACAAGTATTCAGTGTTCAGCTCAGAGAATTTTGATGTACACACCTAAGTAGTCATCATTCAGCTGAAGATCTAGAACATTTCCATCACTCCAAAAAGATGCCTCCTGCCCCTTTGCAGTCATTCCCTCATCCAGAGACAATCACTGTCTGTTCTCAAACTTGATGTACTATTTACAGTAGTTATACAGTAGATATTCTTTTGTATCTGGCTTCTTCCACTCAGTATAATATTTTTGAGATGCATTCTTGATAGTTTGTGTAGCAACAGTTCATTTCTTATTTATTTATTCATTTCTTTTTCTAAAGATTTTATTATTTATTTGTTTAGAGAGAGAGCGTGAGTTGGGGAAGGGGCAGAGGGAGAGGGAGAGAAAGAATCTCAAGCAGACTCCATGCTGAGTGCGGAGCCTGACATAGGGCTCAATCCCATGACCCTGAAATCATAACCTGAGCTGAAATCAAGAGTCAGATGCTTAACTGACTGAGTCACCCAGGTGCCCCTATTTATTCATTTCTTAAGTAGTATCTCTCTATGCAGACATAAGCACTGCTTGGTAATCCGGAGTTCAGTTTGGGGTTATTGTGCATAAAGCTAATAGAAACATTTTTGTACAAGGATTTTTCTGAACATATGCGTTCATTTCTCTTGGAATACATACCTAGTAACAGAATCTCTGGTTTGTAGGGTGGGAGTCGGCTTAATTTTATTAAAAGCTGCCAAAAAACTACCACTCTTTTCTGAAATGGTTGTGCCATTTTATACTTTCATCAGCGATGTATGAGAGTTTTTGCTGTACTTCCGCACCAACATTGGATATTTTAACATCTTTTCAATGGCAGCCCTTTGGTGGATGTCAAATGGTATTTCACTGTAGTTTTAATTTGCATTTCCCTGATGACTGCTAATGTTGACTACTTTTCACACGTGTTTTTGGCCATTCATGTGTATTCTTGATGAGCTGACTGTTCAAATTTTTATTCATTTTATAATGAGCTGTCTTTTCAGTATTGATTTGTAGGAGTTCTTTATGTCTTCTAGGTACAATTACCAGGACATTTTAGCACAGATTTTTAAATAACTCCTAGGTTAAAGAGAAATCTTAATGAAATGACAAAGAACTCAGGAATAAATGAGAATGTGAGCACAGTAGTAGACAAAAAGTTTGTGGGATGTGTGCAAAATGATAGAGGACATTTTATAGCTTGAAGTGTATCCTGGTTAGATAGCGAGGCAGGTTTTTTTAAAGGATTTTATTTTGGGGGCACCTGGGTGGCTCAGTTGGTTAGGTGTCTCACTCTTAATTTCTGCTCAAGTCATGATGTCAGGGTTGTGAGATCGAGTCCTGTTTTGGGCTCTGCTGGGCATGGAGCCTGCTTAAGATTCTCTCTCTCCCTCTCCCTCTGCCCCCATCTCATGCACATGTTCTCTCTCTTTGTAAAAAAAAAAGAAAAAAGAAAAAAGAAAAAAAAAAGAAAAGAAATGTTATTTTTAAGTAATCTCTACACCAACATGGGGCTCAAATTCACAACCCTGACATCAAGAGTCATATGCTCCACCAACTGAGCCAGCCAGGCACCCCATGAAAGATTTTTTTAAAAATAAACTGAACTTATGAATCAAGAAGCCAGATAACAAATTATAAGGTAATCCCCCAAAAGATAGAAGGAAAGAATAAGTAAACATGAGAATATGTGGGGTTAATGGAGTAAATGCAAAAAAGAAAAATGACAACGGCTTTGATCAAGGCCAATTATGAACAAGGAGGAAATTAATGAAACATTAGAAATAAGAAAGGACGTATATTGTGTTAGGAGATTTGAAACATAAAAACACGCCATGCTCAACTTTTTAAGATAAATTTGCAAATGTGGATTTTAAAATGGGTGATTTCCTGGTAAATATAAATTCTAAAATTGACTAAAGAGAGAGAAATAATTACAGAAACATGTAAAAGTTAGGCCAAGTTAGTCATAAAGCTCAGATCACCAAGAAATAGATAATTTTGGGGTTATATCACTTCTTTCAGAGCACAGGAAAAACTTGGAAGCTTCTCATCTCATCTATGAGGCTTGCGTAACCATATAACAAGACTAAACAAAGATATCGGGGCGGAGGGGAAGAAAATATAGATCAATCACATTTATGAACAAAGACACCAAAATCCTAAATAAAACATTAGTAAATTAAATCCATTTGTGTACTAACAGAATAATACATCTTAACTAAGTAGGGCTTATCCTTGGAATGCCAGGATATTTCAACATGAGGAAATCTATTAATGCAGTTCATTTGATCAGGAGTTAAGAGAAAAAAACCATAAAGTCATCCTGATAGATTCCGAAAAAAATATTTTAATGAGTTCAACGAAGTCCCATTTATGATGTAATGAACGACTTAACAAAAAAGAATTAAAACAGACTCATTTTAACAAAGGAAAGAAACCCCTCTACAAACCTCATATTCAATGGTGAATCACTAGTTTGAAATCAGAAACAAAGACAAACACTATTAGTATTCGACATCCTAGCTAATGGAATAAAATAGTGTAAAATAACAAAATGTATAAATATTGAAAAAGGAGAGACAAAGCTGTTTTTACTTGCAGACCATATAATTGTCTGTTTGGAAAATCCTTGCAAATCAGCTGAAATATGATCTGAACTAATAAGAGAATTTCAGCAAGTTGGCCAGATACTACACCCGTTAAGAAGCAATTGCAAAATGTCATGAGAAAAAAAAGAAGATGACATTTTTGGAACTCTAAGCTACCCAGAATAAACTGAAAAATGTGTAAGAACGACCCAGGGAAAAAAAACAAACGGAAACAATTTCCCACCAATTGAAGGAAACATTTTGAACTGTAGGAATTACGAAGGGGCCTGTCTGGATGAGATGGGCCCATGCTGTAACAGTTGACCAATGACTTCCCATTAAGACCATGGCTTTACTCTCTCTCATATAGGGTTTCCCAAAATTTAAATTCACGATTCCATGCACTTGTCAAAATTAGATGTTATTTTAGCCCCTTACCCTGATGACCCCAAGCCGTTTGTTTATTTGTTTTTCAATTTGAGGTGTAGGTTTTGCAGAACTGAAAGCTCACCCTCAGAATGACCGCTGGCCATGTGTTCACGGCTCAGTTCAAGCAAGTCAGACAGTCTCTGTGGTTTCTAGAAAGAAATAAAGTGGGTTGGAGGGATGAGGACAGCTCTTGGCTGGTCTTCGGGAGCAGGGAAAGACTGGGATCTGGTAACAATAGTGATCACGGAACCATGGAGTTAATGTTATCAAAGCATATGGGGGGTGGGGAGTTAGAGGAATGTCTGTCCTCTGGTTATCCTGAGATATTTTCTCAGTATCTTTTAAGGACTGAGTTCATGTGCCATTTTCCTGGTTTCAGAGATAGCCTGGCTTTAACAATGGCAGTTCTCAAGCTCTCGTGAGTTTGTATGTGTGCGCCCCATACTTGAAACTGGCTTGCAGACCCATTGAGGCGTAATCCTCGCATCCTGGCTGGGATCTCCAAGACATTGGGACCTACCTTGAGAGTGAATTTTTTCAAGGGCTTTGAAGCTTAAGGGGGACACAGTGAAAAAGCAATAGATGGTCAAGGTTCTTGGAACCCAGATAAAACATTTTAACACCTTAGTTGCTCCCAGTCCCAGGAGCGCAGTCTAGGCTGATGAGAGATAAGTTCGCATCAGGAACACTTACAGCTACACTGGGGATTTGCCTCTTTCTCCAATGACCTTCGTCTGCATGGACAATGGAGACTGTGGGGCTGGGTGATTTCCAGCTGGGGACAGGAGTCCGGGAAAGCACCCACTGATCATTGCCCTTCTCCCAACCCTCCTACGGTCCCTGAGAACAAAGCGGGCAACCTACTCCAGGCCCATTTTGACATCTGGCAGATGACAGAGGGAGTAGCAGAAGCAGGGGAGGGAGTCTGCCGGGATTAGGGCAGGACTGTCCTCTTCCACTGAACTTGAGGGAAACTGGCCCGCTCCGGAAAGGTGGGCTGTTCGTCTTCCTCCTTTCCAACAAGGAACTGAGTTTTTGTGTTCTCTTCTGCAAATCCCACCTCTCCCTACCTGGTCAGGCGTAGCCAACACACCTGCCAGGCAAAGTTCTTCTGGGACGCCAGCAAGCCGGGTACGATCTCCACTCCACGTCAGGTTTTGCATCTGTCCTCAAGTTCACGGCTTAGCTCTGCCTTCAGTCCAGTTAGCATAATGACATGCATTGTCTTTGCTTGGAGGTACCTCCTGTCCTGTGTCCTGTGGGGAAGGAGGTTGAATACTTGAGTTTCAGAATATGATGATGAGACCCATGCCACAAAACGAGGAGCCCAGTATTTAGCTGGCCAGCTTCCTTTCAGGCGAACGGGGGACACCCCACAGAGTGGAGATTTTAAAGCAATAACATCCAAGCGCTTAGACATGTATTTTAAAGCCACAGTTTAAAATTATAATCCTATTAAAAAACCAACAGGTTTGGCAGTAATGAGATTTTTTTCCCCCCAGAATTCTTATTTTGCATTCGACCCTGAATGTGCCTGCTTCACCCTCCCCTTGGAGCATCAACTGTTAGGCTGTTCGTGGGGTTTGACATCGAGTTCATTTGGCTCCAGCCACTCTGAGAAAAGGGAGATTTTTTGTTGTGTTTGGTTAGGTGTTTTATTTGTTTGTTGGTTTGTTTGTTTTGTTTGTAAAATCTACATTCTCGAGGGCATTTGGAAAGGGTACTTGAGTGGAATTCAGTATCTTTACAAGGCTGAAAAATCAAATAATCACATGATAAAAGGAAGGCCAGAAACGGACATTGCCTGAGTTTGCCAGATTTTGTTCCAGAGGTTGGTAACCTTCTGTTTCAAAACAGGAAAGAAGCGAAATCGTGGGGAGTCACCTACACACGGGCTTTGCTAGATAATTATTCAGCTGACAGTTCAGGGAGCTTAACAAACCCTGCTCTCCGGTCTCTGAAGACTGAATTCATTATGTCTTAAAAAAGGAAAAAAAAAAAATCCCCTTTAGGATTTTCAGATCTGAGTGCTTTCTTTAAATATGTGGTTTACCTGTTTAAGGTCTTGGCAAAGAAAATAGAAATGCCTATCTTAACAGTTACATCTCAGGCTTTAATTATTCCTATTTTTGATCTTGTAGCTGTAACTCTAAATTAAACAGTCTTCCTTTAATGTGGGTAGGTGCTTAAAAAAAAGCCTTTCAACTTGTAGACTTAAAAAAAATTTTTTTTTCCCTTGCGTGAACAGCTTGGGTGGGGAGAGAAAAAAAAGTGCCAACTACGGCCTTTTCGTTTTACTGGGAAGCTGATGGGCAATTATTTGGAAATGTCTGGAGTGTATTGTGCCACATAGACTGGGGAGGTGTGAGGAGTGCTCAGAGTTGTCCACGGGCGGGGGGGACGGGGAGGCGGGAGATAGACAGGTGCGTACTTTCTTCCCACCCTTTTACCCGCACCTACTGTGAAGATAACTTTGTTCCTGAGCCGCTTTCAGTATGGTGAGGTTTGGGGTTGGGGTCTGGGTAGGAAGGAGGATGTGGGGTAGGGTTTGGGAACATGATTTCCATGACTTTTCCCCACGTGGCCAAAAAAGACAGGTGTCCCTCCAAGAATCCTCCCTTAATTCTCCTCCTCTGTTGTGGAAGACTTTATAAAGATGGCTCTTGAGGAGAGATATTAAGAAGAACCGAAGCAGCCCACCTTTAGGGAGAGCGAGGGATAGAGCCTCAATCCCTTCTTTCTCCCATCTCCCACCTTGGTGTGGGGTTGAGCCTGGTGGCGGTGGCAAGGTTGACATGTTAGGGTATATTGAGTTTTTTAAAATTAAGTCTCCATCAGTTGGTAAAACACAGATATACATTTCTCTGCGTGTAGCTGGGGAAGGGTGGCTCTACAGAAATGTAAGTAAACAGTTCCGGAAGAAGAGGAACTGTCCCCAGAACAGGAAGGACTGAGCTGCCCCAGGATCGTGATAAACAGGCAGAGCGAGAGAGTCCAACTGTGTGTTGCAACACAGTGGATTAACTGTGCGTCCTGGTGGAGAGCTGACTGGACAGTCTCTACTCCCTCCCTCCTGCGAGGTCAAACCTCTGACGAACCCACGGATTAGGAGATGTCCCTGAGGCATCAGAACACACCGACAGAGCAGTCAGCAGGAATATGGGGTTTGCTGTGTTCCAGACGCTCTTGCAACTGCTTTCCCTGCGTCCACTCATCCAGTCCTCAGGACAAGTCTGTAAAGGAGGGGCTATGATTAGCCTTGTGCTACGGTTGCAGAAAAGGAGACGCAGCAAGTTTAAGTAACTTGGCTCAAGCCGCATGTGTGGGAGGCAATTGCGGTGCGGGTAGTCTGAGACCAGAGTCCATGCTAGGCATGACTGAATGAGCAATAGTAAAAAAAAAACAGATTGAAATAAACAGTAAGTGTGAGTAGTAAATGCTGCTGTGACTNCAATTGCGGTGCGGGTAGTCTGAGACCAGAGTCCATGCTAGGCATGACTGAATGAGCAATAGTAAAAAAAAACAGATTGAAATAAACAGTAAGTGTGAGTAGTAAATGCTGCTGTGACTGAGACTTGGAGGACATCAGATGGGCGATGGGAATTTCCTCTGGAGGACTCAGAGGTAGTCCAGAGAAGGAGAGGAGAAGGAGGCTTTTCCATGTGTCTTATCGGAGCCACAACCCAGAGTCATTAAGTCCCTACCACCTTGCAGCTCAATGTGGCCTCTGTCTCAGGGCAGGTGATCTCTAGTGGGAATCAGGTGGAAATGGTCCCCTGCTCTGTTGACTCCCGCCTGCCCCCCAACCGCTCCCGGGGCTGACTACCTGCGGGTGATCGGCAAGTGCGCCCCCTGCTGGTGGTGAATTTGCAGGCTCAGGGCTGTGCCGGTGCTGTCCAAGTTGGTAGACTTGGTCCAAGTTGGGAGACCAGTCCAGAAGGAGGATGAGCTGCTTGCTAATGGTTGCCATTGGTGGAGAGATACCAAATGGTTCACGGAATTGCCTACCAGCCAACAGAGAAGCTCAGTAGACTCAGTACCCACAGATGCTGAACATCAGAACGCTGTCTCCAGCATGACCCTAGGAAGGAGTTACCCTCTCCTCCTCACAATGAAGGCAGTGTGCGCTTGGGGAGGGCCGCTTGACCCCAGCTAGTCAGCTGGCAAATGCCAGAGGCAGAATGAGTGAACCGAGGCTACGCGCTCGATCCCATCGGCTTAGCGGCAGGGGCCACGCTGAGACTCTGGCTATTCCTCTTTGTGCCAAATTATACAACCTCTCTTTTCTAATTAAGGTTGGGTGCGTTCGAGTGCCCAAACCTCACCTAAAAGTTATTTTATGATTCCCATGGAACTCTAATGAACGGAGGTGTGATTGCAGTCGTCGGGGCTTTGAGGAGGGTGGCAAAAATGACTAATTTCTCACCTTCATCTACAAATGGCTGAGGCGGTGCTATAAGACTGAGTGAAGTCACAGGTGCAAAAAAAATCGGAGCTGTTGGCTCACAGCCATGAACCCCTTCATGCTCTCCACAAACCAGAAGGTTCTTCAGCCCACACTCCTCTGAGATGAGACATGGAGGTCATATCAGACTTAGCTCCTGTGATGCTCTGTCCTCGGGAGGCTTTGGGGGAACAGAGAAGGGTTTTGGGGACCCTTGGGACACAACAAAATATGAACTACGTGGTACTAAACACTTTCCACCTGCTAAGTACTTGGCATCAGCTCTCTCACTGAATTAGTGCACCAACCTTATGAAGTGAGGACTGTTTCAAACCCAGTTTGCGGATGAGATTAAAACCTTAGTAGATGAAGTCACTTGTCCGAGAGTTGTGGCCCCAGAACATAAGCCTAACCATTAGGAATATTCTCTCTCCCACTCTGATGACATTAGCTTACACACAGCTGTTGGAATGGGTTGAGTGTGTGGTCCAAAAGGAAACCTGGTTCTGCCCTATTTTTCAGGCCCCTGACCCCTTGGCCTGGGAGGCCGTGGGAGCCCTGAAGAGGGCGGTCACCCAGCTCTAAGAGGAAGGAAGCACCTCATCATTTCCCCGCATGAAGCCTCCCACTTACTCACCTCCAAATGGATTTGGAAGAACTTCTAGGGTTCGGCCAGGGATGAAGGGTCTGAGGGATACAAAGGGGTCTTCAGGGCTACATCGTCTCAGGTCTGGTCAGAGGGTCCAAATATATCTTTAAAAGCCAAATCTGAGTGATAGGCTGGAAACTTCAAAGTTTATATCAAGAAAAGGAATTTGTAAACTACAACTAGGACTAGGTACGCAGGATGATTTTCCCAGGTGGTGCTGCCCTCAGAGGACAAAATTGTAATACAAAGCATGGGATTCACTCAAAGATACCTCCCTCCACAACTTGCCTCAAGTGTAGGGCTCAAATTAACACAGGTAGCCTCGAAATTTTCTCTCCAAATGGTGGTATGTATTTTGGAAGTGAGAATATCTTTGGACACTGATACAATCTCTCCATTTTATAGCTGAGGAAAATGAGACCAGGCTTTCTCAAGGTCATTCCTTGGCTGACAAGGCTGAGACTTGAACCCATGTCTCTTAGCCAAACAAATCCAAATCCCCAGACTTGATTAAGGCCAGTGGCTCACTCATACCTTTGAGGGCTTGAGGCTTTTGTATAGGTCAGAAGCATCTGGAGAAATCCCTCCTCATGATCCCTCTTCTCAGAAGAAAATGTGATATTCAGGCTGTTATACTATAGTCTTAAAGAATAATGTTTAGGAACTCATGGGTGGACTTTTAAACATCCAATTCCCTGCTTCCATGAGAACAAAATAGAAACTTGTTGAAAACCTATCCAAAATATTTGATATCACACGCATGCCTTTGTCACTAGAGTTTAATAAGCAAAACAAACATTTTCACGTGACTCAAGATCCTGCAATATCTCAAGGTCATTGTCCTAGAGATCTCTGTGTGAAGCTTCTAAGAAATCACCTGGTCTGACATTTTTTAATTGACTTTTTTTGGCCTTTTGACCTTTTATGTTTATAAGAGTAGATGGTTAAACGTCTAATTAATTGAGAAGTTATGGTTGGTTGAATTCTGGTTAGTTGAAGTCTCTGCTCTAGCAAATAGACTGTAAAGAATATTTAATGGGCATAGGAACATCTTGATATTTGTAATAGTACTGTGCATTCTTCCTCACATAGAGCGTGTTCACTGTAAATCCTATGGGAAAAAAGTGAAACACCTGAGTGACACCCAGTTTAGAATCTCCCTGTCTTGTAAAGTCTCTCATCTTGTGTCACCGTCAACAAAGCTCAAAGAATCAGATAGAACAGGGTTTTGACCTCTCCTCAGGCCACATTTGCTCTGTGCCCATGCTGCTGGCCCCACCCAGAGGGAGACATGAGGGGCTGCCTTCTTGCCTGCTGTGACTTCCGTGTTTCGAGTCTTCAAATGTGCAGCCCTTCCGGCAGGAGAGATCAGGTGCCCATCTTCCTCCCGCTGAGGTAGTCAGGTTACTCTGTAATCTGTATAAATGACAGTGCCTTTGCCTGCCTTGGATCATCTTCTCTGGGTCCGGTGATCGCCTCGTAAATAAGAGCTTTTGTCCTCCTTCTTTCAATCAAATAGAATAGCAACAATTAAATGTATTCTTAATGTAATCACCCTTTCCCTTCTGGGCCTTGGGAAAGCAAGTCTCCTTAAGTCGTCTGGTGTGTGTGTGTGTGTGTGTGTGTGTGTGTGTGTGTGTGTGTGTGTGTTTTCCACAGGCTTATTTTCAGGGAAGGGATAGAGCCTTCTTGAAGCTAGACAAAGTAAAGAGAGCTAGTGTTTAGGTCTATGGGCAACAATGAGGAAGTCTAGAAACCTAGGACGGAGACCAAGGTAGAGGTACCTGGGTCATCTGGAAATGGAGCAGAAGAATTCAAGGGGGCTCCAGCAGAGTCGTCA
Source organism: Ailuropoda melanoleuca (assembly GCF_002007445.2). Taxonomy (NCBI): domain Eukaryota; kingdom Metazoa; phylum Chordata; class Mammalia; order Carnivora; family Ursidae; genus Ailuropoda; species Ailuropoda melanoleuca. The sequence continues at coordinate 7,924,231 of NC_048220.1, forward strand.
CCCAAGTACTGCATCATCAAGACGAAATACCTACATTCAAGTGTCCCTTGGTATCAAGGGATACCAAGTGTCCCTCTAGCTCACTCCTGGCCATCAGTGGCTTCTTGTGCTTGTCCATTGCCGCGGCTCACCCTTACCTTTGGCTGCTTCAGTTCTAAAGTTACTTCATGACTCTTCAGAAGTAATTTCTCCCACCCGTGGGAAATTCTCTTATTCATGGCTCCTGTTCAAGAGAGAGAGAAAGAAGGAGACAGAGAAAGACAGAGGGAATGTAATAGATTCAGTTCTTTCTCTTCCTTTTATTGCGTTATTTTCTTGGACATTCTATGGCTCATAGGTCATTGAAAAGGTATCAAATGGTTTCTTTTTGTGGGTTAGGCCTCCAGCCCCTGACCCAATAAGCTGTGTAGAAGGGATATGGGTGGGGGAGAATGGTTCAAAGGTAGGCCCACCTAAGCTGCAAGGGCTTTACATGGCTTGGTTTCCCTTTGAATAGAGTACCCACCAGCATTTGAGTGGCTTTCTAGAGGATCCAGAATCTATCCATAAACTATTGCTTCCACGAAAGACCTGGTTCCACAGGAGACCTGAAAAAGCTGGGAGAAAGTGAGAAATGTGTCTTTGGCTCTTACAGTCCTATGCACATTTTTCAATATGAGAACAAAGCCCATGGGTGATCTGGCTGTTTTGGAGTGGAATAGGAGAGACACACCCACAGCCTCTGTGCCTGCCCCGTGCCCCAAACTTCCAGTCCTATTCTGGAATCAAAACCATATCTTCATCACCAGCACACGTGTGCACATGCCAGGAGGCAGGAGCAGGAACACAGGGGCTTGGGGAACGTGTGAAACTGCCCTGCGGTCTTGATTGGGAAGTCTCCCGTTGCCCCTGTCTTGTTGGCCTGAACCAAGCAGCTGGCAGTAGCTCCTGCCCTTTCAGACAGAAATGCCTACAGAGCTGCTATTGTTTCCCTTAGGTGACAAATGCCATGAGCCTGGGCCAGCCAAGCCATCCTGGAGCCCAGCTGCTTCCGCGCTACCACACGAGAAGGGTGCTTTGTTTTAATTGTCACATTTGTTGTTTGGAAGGATGCTCTTCAACCACGGAATTTTCTGGGTGACCTTTCTGTAAGAATTGCATGCAAATGTCCCAGTGGAAGGTCGTGATTGGTCTGGAAAGGTTATCTCCATTCGTCTAGACGGCCGTCTTCACAAAAGAAGAAAGTTCAGGTAAGGAGCCCAGGGCTAGGGTGCAGGCGGGGAGAAAGGTCATCTGGTCTCCCCCACTCTGTCTGCCAAGCCCCACCTGCAGGAGGTTGTGTCCATTTGCTCCTGGCCTCCCACGGTTTGCCTCGGCCTAGAATAACCCCGCTGGCTGAGGCGCCATCCTGCAGCTTCCCCCAGATCGCCCATTTCCTGGGAACAGGCTCCCTTTGAGCAGACGTAATGCATCCTCCAGTTGCCCTGAGATAAGCCCTGTAGCGAACTCTCTCATCCGAACACCTGAGGCTCTCTCGATAGATTCTGGAAGGGTTTGTTGAGGGGACAACTTACTAATGGTTCGCTCTCCAAACAACATTATTTGAACAATTGCCCTTTCTGAACCAGATCCAAACCAAACCAAAACCCAGAATCTCTCTGGAAACTCGTCTGAGGTGAATATGTTCCTTATTACCACAGAGCAATCTGATAACCCCCTCTCCCCAACCTCAGGCTGGCAACGGCAGAGGGATGGATTTTCAATGAGACACACGCAGATTGAAGCTGCCAGAGAGAAAGGCCTCTGTCATGATTTATGTGTGGAGGGGTGGGAGGTAGGTTTCTGGCCCCTCTGCCTGGTCACTCTCGCTGAAATCAGACTGTTTATTTTCCTTCTGGGTAGAGGCCTTGAGGCAGCATTATTAACCTTGGAGGTCACCCAGGGCAGGGGTGGGAGAGAGGGGAGGCAGGGAGCACGAAGCCTTGGACGGCGCAGTGCGTGAAGGAGAGTAGAGAAAGTTCCAGAGGCGTGAGGGGATTGCCATGGCGGAGGAGTGCGAGGTTCTAATGAATCATGTCAGCTGTTGACTGGGGATTCACAACAGCTGCACGCACAAGCCCGGGCACAGTCCTTGGGGGAGCAGGTGGTGGTGACGTGAGGGCCGGCCTGCCCCGACCTGCCTCCATTAGCTGTAATTATGCTTGTGACTTCTGCTCAGGGGCAGCAAGGAGCCATCCAGGCCTGCCGGGACTACCAGAGCCCCGCATTTTGAGCCCGTGGTCAGTTAGCTGTAAAAAGGGCCACAGTTGGCAACAACAGAAGGAGTCGGAGGCCTGAAGCAATTTTTCTTTGGAATCAGCTTCTAAATTGCAGGGAGTCCGAGTAAATTGACACATTTACTAGCTTGAGCTCCTTTCCCTGTTCCCGCTTCATTGCCTTGGCCCAGCCTCTCCTCGTTGGAGCTGTCCTGAGCCTGGGGGGCGGGGGTGGGCTCTGCTCTGTTTGGGGGGAAAGGGGGTTGATTTCTCTGGGCGCACATTTTCATTACTGACACTAACGAGTGCAGAGTGCATTTCAGTTTACCAACTGAAAACCATTTTTTCCACAAAAGAGACCCGTAATCTGCCAGGGTGGGGGGCGGGGCCCCCATAAAATAAAAAGCAAAGAAGTAGCAAGTGCACATTGCACGATAAACACGGGTTGCCGCACAGGGTAGTCTCCCTGGCCCATCTCGCCTCCCGGGTAGAGAAAGCCACTTCCTTAGGTGGCAGAATTCTCTGATAATGTCCAGCGTGAATCCCGGCGTGTTTCCCGCCCTCATGGGAGCTGAAATCACAGGACAGAGCAGGGCCTCAGGAGTCTCCCGATCGATAGGCTGCTTAGCAGCTGCAACATCTTCCTCGCTCTGCCTGGATCTGCGGCCCGGCCCTGGGAAGCCTTGACGTTGTCAGGGAGGAAGGTGGCATTGACCGTGGTCGGTCTCTGGGCGTCTGAGCGATGGAGCTGCGGGTGCAGGCGGGAATGCAGATCCCTGTTCGGCTGCTGGCTGGCTGGGCACAGGATTTCATCTCCTAGGTCTCAGGCTCCTGGTCCCTCAGCGGGGAGCATAGCAATTACGTGATGCTTAGTGTGGGATGCAGTGACGAGGTCCCAGCACCAGCATACCGTAACTGCCTTGAGTGAGCATCTGCTAGTTTTCGTGCTCACAGGAGATCATCAGGTTCACATTTTGCACTCCCAACGCTGAGGGAGCTCAGGCAGGGGGGGATCAAGTCCTAGCATCATCCTCGATGTGAGCCCCCACTTTCTGCCTCCTGTCCCGTACACACAGTCCTGTAGCGAGCTGGGTCGGGGCCTTTGGAACTCTGACCTCTGCTCCTTTGCTGTTGTCCGCCTCCTCCCTCCCCCATCTGTCTGTCCTCATGCGCTGGTGGAAGTCCCACTCCTCTGGGGAGCCTCCCTCAAATCCCCTGGGAGGATTCCTAGAGCACTCATTAGCACTGCTTGTCTCTTACCCAGTGTAACACCGTGATATTAAGTAGCTGCAAGTGAATCCACGTCGCCGCTGAAGCCAGAGGGCGCGAGCGGCTTTCTCTGCGTCTTTGCATTTTCCTCACTCCCCAGCCCAGGGGCTTGGCGCCAAATAGGTGCTCAGCCAATGCCGGCGAATTCACCGGCCGCCGTAAAAATACAGAGTGGGCTGAAAACTGGCCAGAGGACCAGAGCTTGTCGGGATTGTCTCTGGAATTGACTGAGCACCTTCTACGCCCAGGGATGGAGCAGTGAACAAAACACTCAGGACAAGAATGCACGCCCTGCGCTGAGCTCGGTGGTTCTTCCGCAGGTGGGCACGAGGGAGGTGGAAGGTCCCCAAAGTATCAGGGTGGTTTGTACTCTAGCTAAACTGGCGCTGCAGTCCCCTGAATTCCCTATCCCGAATGGTTCCAGTTAAGCACCGGCCTCGTGAGACCAAAATTGGGAAGCGGGAGGTAGAGCAAGGGCCGGAGTTCTCAAGGTTGAAATGTGGTGCGGGGAGACTGGCTACTGTATCAGCTTGTCCATGGGGCGGCCCCTGGCTTTGGGGGTCTGCTAGCTCCCTCCAGACCCCCTGCAGCTTCTCCCAGCCCAGCTCTGCAGCGCGGGGGGGCCAGCCTCTCCTGCATGCCACCCGCAGCATCAAGGTGACAGGACACAGAAACAGGTTCTGCTCCCTGTGCAGGTTCTGGTTGTCATGTGAGTCTTGGCTCCCCTTTGCAGGTTCCAGTTTGTTCTTGCTGTCACCCACATCCCACTTTCTTCTGTCCTGATGGCCTGGCTGACCTCTAGTCATGCACAGACTGCCTGGCTAGCCCCCTCCAGCTCAATCTAGCCCCTGCAGACTGTACAGCTCCTTCCTTGGGAAATCACCCACAGTGTTCCTGATTCCCTGAGTCAATGCCGCTTGATCCCGGGCGGATAGCAGATCCCATGTGTGGCCCCTCCTACCGGCAGGTAGGGTGGTGGCCACGCCTTGTCGTCTGAGAGGGTTCACGTGCTCTGAGTCGGCATGGACCCTGAAAATCCCCATCGCAGGGGCGAGGGACTGGGGTGCCCACCGCTCCCTGTCTCCCCTCGGCTCTTCAGGTCCGGGCTGGGGTCGCTGCAGAAGTGGTGGGACTTCCTTGTGCACGTGACCATGACTGGAGGAACAGCCGGGTCATTAAGGAACGCACGTGAGAAAGATGCACAAGGTGCCTCGGGTGGCCATGACTGGCCTGGCTTCAGTGAGAGATCCCCGGGAATCCCATTTCCCAGATTCAGGGTATGCATTTGCCTTCCAAGCAGCAGCGGCAGCTGGACCTGGTCCTTCAATGAGGATACGCAGGCACTAGCTGGGGCCGCAAGCATTTTCATAGGAGTCGGCCCTTGGGACACAGCGCTGGAGGCACGTTCCGCCAGGGCCAAATACGGCCCTCCCGAGCAGCAAGGCTGGGTGGATCCCAGGCAGGTCGAGATGAGGAAAAACATCCAAAATGGATGTAAAATACGCAACAATGTATATATTCACGTGAGGAAAACATAGGGATGGGGAGAAAGGAAAGAAATGGAAACAGTAAACCTCCCGAGAGGCTGGGATATGGAGTGATAAAATGGAACCTCCACGTCTGTCACCAGAGTGCCATAATTTTGTCATCCTTCCCATGCAGTGCTGTGCTATTTTGGGTTCTGGATTGTTGTTTCTCTTTTCTTTTCCCCCTCTCTCGCCTCTGTGTGCCCAAGATGTCTGACAGACAAACGTGTAAAAAAATGCTTTATTTTCCCCTGCATGGATGGAGAATTTATTACCAGAAACGCATCTCCGAGCTGCCTCCTCTGTGTCTTCGTGCTCTGCCCTGCAAAAGATCTCATCTGAGAGCAGAAACCTAATTAATTTGCCCACGATGGTCTTGTGCCCAGGAACTGAAACCCTGTTGCTCTTCACTCCGAAGATTCTTTCCCTTAGCCATGGATCCAAGCCGAACGGAAAACACCTGCCAGCCTCCCTTCTTGCAAAGACAATGTGCGTCCCCTCCCCCTGACACACACGGTGTCCACGCTTTCTCTGTCCTGCTTTGTCTAATTTCCTTTGTAAATGGGAAAAAAAGGCAAAACAAAACAACAGAAAGAAACTTGGAACTCTTTTGAGGACAAGGAAGGAGAAGCCAGAGGAAGTGGAAACATTTGATGTTATCTGATTACCATCTGCTCACCTAAGTGAGACACTGAATCACATGAACAATCGAGAGCCTGGATAAACCACCAGGAGGCAGGTGGTTGTCCTTGACCATGCCACACCTTCCCTCTCGGCCTTTCTAGCCCAGCCTCCTCTGATTTGGGAGGGCTGCAACCCTCCACCTGGCACCTCTTCCCGCTCTGGATGATGCTGGAGCTGTAGGCTGCACCCCCCGGGCTCTGGGTGGTCTCCACTCTGCACCTGTGTTGTCCGGCTGAGCGAGCGAGGGGCCAGCCCTCCTTGGTGGGCATCACTCTGCCTGGAGCCCCAAGGCCGGGGCATCCCTGTACAGAGCACACTAGAGGCTAGGTTGTCCTGAGAATGGTATTTTCAGCAGCGGGACTGGCCATGAAACTTAAGGAAAGAAGCCTGCCATCCATCTCCGGCAGGGAGGGCACAGGACAGGCCAGTAGACTGGTCACCAGCCAGCCCGAGTGGCCCTCTGCTACGATCAAATCATTTCTCCTTGGAACATGGTGACACTTCACCGTAAAAAGGGAACTGAGCCAGTTGGGGACATCAACTTGGTCCCATTCCAGCTCTGGTAATAAAAAGTTCCGTTTCCCTGGGAGGGTTTTGCAGTGACAGCAAAAGGGCTACTGCCAGGCGTCCCCAAACCCTCTCATTTCTCCTCGCGTCCCCGGGCAGATGCTCTTATATCCTGCCGTTTATATGCTTCTCTGTGAGGGAGTCAGACCTAAATGAGCCCCACAGTCTGCTTGGAAGATTTATTTTGCAATAGAAAATGCATGACCTCCTCTCCCCAAACTACCTTTAATCCTACCTCACAGGAGTCCCCTTTAACTCTTGACCTGGACGTTTACCATTCCTGGGCAAGCTCTGTGTTTTATCTCTTCCTTCTAAGACCACATCATGTATACGTGGAGATCATCTTCTCCAATGTTTCGGTTTCCCAAATGCATCCATTCTTAAGGTTGAGCACAAATGCTACCTCCTCCATGAAGCCTTGGCTGAGACCCAGTGCTCCTGCTGCCCACCCAGAGAGGATCTTCTTTTCTAGATTTCCCTAGAATTTCCCTATTATGGTACCCTATTTTAGGGGTCCCGTTTGTATCAGCACCATTAAATGGTTGTCTAGCTACATAGTACTGTGGTTAAGTATGTGGATACTGGAGGCAGATTTTCTGGGTGCAAACCTGGGCTTAGGTATTTACTGTGTGACTTTGGGCAAATTGTTGAAACTGTCTGTGCATTAGTTTCTCCGTTTGTGAGATGGGGATAATAACTACCACGTATGACTGTTGTGCAAATTAAATGAGCAAATCTATGTCGAGTATGTGGAACTGGGACTAGCAATGCTCAAGAAAGGTGGTTGTGTTTATTACTACTACTACTACTACTATTACTATTATTATTATTATTATTATTATTATTATTATTGCAGGGGTCCATCTTATCTATCTACCACATAGTGTTTTGCATATTGATGCATGCTTATTTATAAATAAATAGATGGCCAATGGATCCGTAAGACTTCCATTCTTTTCAAATTGATCCCATTTTCCTCCATTCGTTTTGAGTTACAGGGGACTTGATCAAACTGATTTAGACTTTACATGATATTGTTAACACACTTCATAAATATAATACATCAGATGATCATTCTTTCTACTTCAGCATGCCCTCTCATGCCGTCACTGCCCAGAGGCAATATTGAGATGCTCTTGGCGGCATTGTGTGGAGGTGGCAAAAAGCCAGTCCTGGCCCTCTCCGTATTCATAGCTCAAATCAAGCCTTTTAGCAATAAATGAATAATAAACAAATCAGGGTGCCTGGGTGGCTCAGTCTGTTAAGCATCTGACTCTTGATTTCTGCTCAGGTCATGATCTCAGGGTCCTGCAATGGAGAGAGCCCTGCATGGGGCTCCTTGCTCAGCAGGGACTCTGCTTGAGATTATCTCTCCCTCTCTCTCTGCTCCTTTCCCAGCTCATGCGTGTGCTCTCTCTAAATAAATAAATAAAATCTTAAAAATAAACAAATCATTGGTGGCCTAGGCCTCTCTCGAAGTGCCTGGCATCTTGCGATATGGTTTGGCCCACCATGCAGAGACCAGCCCAGTAAGGCCAGAGGTGGGTTCTAGAAGTAGAAGTTAGTGATTCAGATACATCCCAGTTCTAGGAGGGGCCTTGGGGAAGCCATGGGATTTTTGTCATAGACCTGGTGTGAACTCTCAAATTTGGGAGGTGTCTCTACACAAGTATTGGTATCCATAGTCCTGGCCTGAGGATCATTTGTAAAAGGCCCTAGTGGACTTGGCTAAAACTGGGTTCTGCTGGTTCTTGTCCTACCTCTCTTTGGAATTCTAGAGCACGTGAGAGAAATATGGGGCTGGGAAAGAATGGGGAGAAAGGAGTTGGGGGGGTAAAGAGAGGGAGAGAGAGAATATGAATGAATTACCAGGGAGAAGAAGGAGAGATTTCAATGTTGCAATCTTTTTCCACTGTTGCTACCATGAATGAAACAACAATGCAACTTTTCTAAAATATCGATCCCCTGAGGGAACGTGAGGACCGCATGCACCCAGGGAAGACAAGGCACGTGGTCGTGGCCCCAGGAGGCCAGTCTGCAGGGACAGAGAAGGTGCACTAGCCCCGTGGACATGGACCATGGAAGTATCATGGCCGCCAAGCGATATGGAAGCATTCAGAGTTCTTCTTGTCTTTTTGATGAAAAATTTGCAATTTTTACACTGTGGCAGAGCAAATGGAACTGTGACTTACGATTTGCAATTTATGTCGTTTGACACTTCTATCTTGTTTCTCGCTGGCTCAGAGCTTTATTGCGCTCAGCTTTCACGGAGAGAAGCTGCAGAAAGAAGCAAGGGGAGGCACTGTGCCCACTCCATCCTTGAAGTCATGTTTACAGCAGATGTTTCTTTATTTATTTAAATCCATTCACGGGACCAAAAAAGTCTTCGCAGAGCAGAGTGGGAGTCCTGAGCTGCTTACAGAACTAGGCGGGAAAGACCAGGTGGGCTCAGGGATCTGACGGGAACAGGAAGGAGAGGATGTCTTGAATAAATTATCAGAGTCCAAATCCAGCCCAGCGGTAGCTCAGACGTGATTGTGATGCGGTGTAAATTTCTGCATTTTGTGATGTATTCGACCTCCGTTAACAAGCACTAGAAAACACGATTCGAACCCCATGCGGGGATGACTGTCTCCAGGAGGGGGATCCAAATAGAGCCCAGAGCATCAGCGAGCCACCCTGGGGGCTTCATTTAGTCCCTTTCAAGCTGGTAAATACAGCAGATTTCTGTTGAAAGCAAATATGATTACAATGGTTTAAATCATTTAAAGGCCAAATAAAGTCTTTGCGGAGTCGGTTGAGGTGTTAAGCACAAATGTCTCATGAGCAATTAATTTCAGTCCAGATCAAAGTGGTAAACGGGATTGCAGGGAAGCCTCCTCACCTGCCCTGCGGGGGTGTGCGTGTGTGTGGGGGTGCACACATGCACCTTCCCAGGGTTTCTGGAGATGATGAGGCCACTGCCACATGACTTCCCTTCCTGCACAGGATGGTGGAAAGGTAATTCTGTCAGGAGCTGAGCTGTGTGGCAGCCTGAATGTTCCATGCAGAACGAACCTCCCTGGCCAGGCCCTTTGCTCTCAGAGAGAAAGTCAAGGTTGGCTTGGACTCGCTTTGTACTGAGAGCTGCCCTCCCACAAGCTGTACGCCCTAGATTTTGTGTGTGTGGGGGGGAGCGTTTGCCAAATCCCACACCATGGCCTGAGGTCATCCCAAATAGTATTCCCTCTGAAGGCCCCAAAGCTTTTCATCAGACAGGCAGGGGCCCCTTCCTTCCCTGAGTACTATCACCGGGAACCCTCTCTATGCTTCGCTGAGGCACACAGCACAGCCCAGAGGAGACCCCAGTACCCCCATGACCACCTCACCCCTCACCCAGCTGCAACTAACTAATAATCCTCAGGTGGGGTCAGACAGCCATTTAAAGAGTAGCCAACCTGTTTCCTACTCATTGGATGACAGACTCAGTGAGTGCAACACGGAGGGGCATCTGATCCTACCTCCCCGCATTTTAAAGGAATTTGCNTATTCCCTCTGAAGGCCCCAAAGCTTTTCATCAGACAGGCAGGGGCCCCTTCCTTCCCTGAGTACTATCACCGGGAACCCTCTCTATGCTTCGCTGAGGCACACAGCACAGCCCAGAGGAGACCCCAGTACCCCCATGACCACCTCACCCCTCACCCAGCTGCAACTAACTAATAATCCTCAGGTGGGGTCAGACAGCCATTTAAAGAGTAGCCAACCTGTTTCCTACTCATTGGATGACAGACTCAGTGAGTGCAACATGGAGGGGCATCTGATCCTATCTCCCCGCATTTTAAAGGAATTTGCCCTTGGACCTAGGAACCCCACTTCCAGGCACCCATGATACACAGAGTTACCTTTGAGTATATTCAGTGTATGCAGAAGGCTGTTCTCTGTGATATTACACTAGCCAAAGGTGAGCATCAACCCAAGTATATACTAATAGGGCACAGATTAAAGAAATAATGGCACATCTGTGCAACAGAATACCATGCCACTATTAAAAAATAAGGTAAATCTGCATGAATTGGTGTGGAAAGATCCCTAGGCTATATTGGCAGATATATATATTGGCAGAACGGTGTATGTTGTATACTGCTTTCTATAGCCGTGTTTCTCAAAGCTTTCTTCCTTATCACCCCCCTAAGAAACCTTTAGAGACGTTTTTTTCCTGATTGCCACCCCCATGAAATTTTAATAGCATGTATATCTGTATCTATGCTGCCTGTCTATTGTATATTTGTGATGTATCCATAAAAGGGGGAAGAATTTTTCGCTTCCTAAAATCCATTTTCACCCCCTTGAGGGTGGCATCGCCCCCCATTGAGAATGCCTGTTCAGTAAGAAAATAAGAAAGTAAGTATATTATGTAACACCTTGGAAGGCTACATAAGAAACTAATAAAAAGAGTTGCCTGCAAGGAAGGGAAGGAATGGGGAGATGTGGGCAAAGGTGTGATCAAGATTTCCCCGTGTCGGGGCACCTGGCTGGTTATGTCGGTAGAGCATGTGACTCTTGGGCTTGCAGTCCTGAGTTCGAGTCCCAGCTTGGGTGGAGACGACTTAAATAAAATAAAATTAACTTAAAAAGATTTCCCCCTGTATTCATTTTTCTATTATTTTTGTTTCTGGACTATGCAAATATATTGCCTCTTGAAAACAATGCAATCAAAAGCCCTACAAGTTCGTTTTTTCCTAAAGCAAAACAAGCGGGAAAGCCGAGGATGTCTGAGGAACGGCCAAACAAAACAAACAAGCAAGCAAAACCTGCACGCTGTTGACACCCTTCCCTAAACCGAGTGGGGGCCCTACTCTGGCTGGAGGCCACCCTTCCTGCCACACCGCATGACCCCAGGGGCCCTCTGGTCCTCAACTAGAGTCTTTTGTCCTCCCCTGTATATTTCTCAGCAAAAGGAAACCAAGCGTATACTCTGCACCCTTATAAGGGCTGTTTGGGCTCCGGCTCCTTTTGAGGATTGCAGTTTCTACTTGAAAACCATCAGGCTGTTTCCAAGCCCGGGGAAGTGCGCGCGCCGGAGGATGCGAAATGCAGGGGGAAATCACCCGTGCCCTCTCTTCCTCCCACGGGGCACATGCAGGCCCTCTCAGGGACGGAACAGGATGGGGCCACGGAGCCCTGGTGGGGAGAGGTGCAGGGGCAGAGATCCTGGGCCCAGCAGGTTCTAGGTCAACTAGAGCCAGAATGTGTTTCCTCCTCCCCCAGGGAGCCCTCTTGAGGAAGAAAGGCCATGCTTAAGGTTGATTAGTAGACCAGAAATTCCATTGTGGGATTAACAAAACAAAACAAAGCAAAACATCAGGCTCCCACTTCAATGTATCAGCAACTTTAGTGTGATTGTGTAATGAGGCAAGATGATAAATAAGATATGCATGATTGCGCCCTGTCCTTCACTTAAATATCCCACATGGCAGTGCCCATTTGGCATGAATGGTCTGTCTTTGAATGAGTTTTGTTTTTTAAAAGCTCCCGAAAGTGACCTGGGGAGGAGGGAGTTAGTACATTGGGGTCAAGTCCTGGCCCTGCCCCAAAGCCTCAACATCCCCGTCTGTCGAATGGGTATAATAATAGCTACCATGTGGACAAGATGATTCTGTTATAAAGGGTGAATGATTTGATATAAGAAACGTTCCCCCAAGAGTAGGATACTTTCACTGTCAACATTGTTACTTCTAGAAGAGGGAGGGAGGGAGGGAGGGAGTCTTGCTTTTCACACCTCAGGAGAGGACACTCAACCAACTTGAACTGAATTGAAATATCTCTGTGTCCTTTGAGGGAGACTCTTAAGACACATATTCCCCCTTCTTTACTGTGGATTCGCTCTTCACCTTCTTCAGAATGTGGAAGCCACTCGTGTGGGTGTGGTTTGGCTCTCCAGGGTGTGTGTACAAAATGGCAGCCTCGAGGCTGGATTTTATGCCCTCTTGCCACTATTTCCCTTTGGGGCCTCAGGTTTGTCACCGAACTTAGTTTTCTCTCCCCTTTCCATCTCTAGGTGTTTCTCCTTGAAAATCACGCTGCGAAACGCAGTGTGTATCGGAAGCCGAGCCGCATTTCCTTCTGCTGAGCCTCGTGAAGGCTGGGCTCTGGGCCGTAAATGCCTGGTCCTCTGCAACGCTTCCGTCACAGTGAGTTCCCGCGGCCCCGTCCATCCTACTAACCTGGCTTCTTACCTGGGTTCTAGTAGAATCTGAACTTGGCATTTTAAAATCGATGTATTTATTATTTAAGATCTTTATTAACATGGGCTTGCTGCTTGTTGACCCTTTTGAAAAATCAAATCGTAAACGTCTATTACAAATTAAAAATGAGGTTCTTAGAAATCTCAGTTTAACTAGATACAAAACATTTAAAAACCTCTAAAGATGTGTTGAGAAAAACCAGGCTTTAAAAAAACTAAACAAAACAAAAAAACAACCAAAAACCCCCCATGTGTGTCATTCCCATTTAGCGACATCTTTAGGTGAAAATAATACAGACCCATCCTGCAGAGGTAATGCAGGTCGTGCTGGTTATCTGGTCAGTGGGCAGAAAGCCAGCGCTGAAGGTCTTCAGCTCCACTCTTTTGTTCATTTCTTGTTGCTGGAATTTTATATTCGTTCTTGGTGGATGCCTAAACCACGTGGCGGGAGAGACGGTAAGCTGGCGTGTCCTCAGCCCGGCCCTGCTCAGCCTGGGAGCCAAGTGTCAGCCCGTGGTTGGCTGCTTTTGTCCCTGTGCCATCTAGCGATTTCGGGTTTTCTAAGCATCTGTGTGGGTAACAGAAGTTGTGTGGGTACCGACCTTGAGGTGGCTGCTGACCTTGGGTCTCATCTCCTTGCCTTCTTCACTGTCGTCCTCTCTACGCTGTCTTTGGCGAGCCAAAACCCCTGCAGAATGGTGGTCTGGAACCCCGAGGCATGTTCTGTCTTGGGGGTCTGCCTTGCTCTCCCTCACCCTGCTTGTCAGCCCCCCGCCACCCTTCTCCCCGCACGGGAGCGTTGGAAGGCTATGGTCCACGCTCACAGACTCCCACAGGCAGGAAGCTGGGGGCCTGCAGGGATTGATGGTGGGGCTGGGCGCTGTTGGCACTGAGCTTGGGGAGCTCTGCCGATCGATCCCCCATTCTTTAACCCCACTCTCACTGTTCTGGTAGTTCTGCTGTGATGGCGAGAGGCCCCGGGCGAGGGGGACAGTCCATGATGCCTACAGTGTGCTGCGTTACTGTCTTGCACCGGAGATCCCTCAGGGCCCGCAGTCCTGGCCGTCCCCGCAGCCTTCTCTCCTTCACCAACGTCCAGTTCAGTCTCTCCACCTCCTACGCTGAGAAGGTACTTCCTGGAGTTCTTCCTTATGGCTGTCTGGTGTACAAACACCTCTTCCTTGGTGTCCTTCTTGGTTTTTGCAACCATATTTGTTTCTTACAAGAAACCATTCGACTGTTCCCCAAGCCTTCGCTGCATTGACCTTGACCCAGCAGGCAGGTGCCTTGGACAAGTGAGTCCTCAGCTGCTGCTGCCCGGCACTTTGCATTGCCTTGTGGAGGGAGGGCAGGCAGCTGCGGGGTCTGGCCCGGTGGCTCGTCCTCGCAGGGACGGTGACAGGAGCGGGCGGCCACAGCTGCAGCCCCTCCTGGGTGTGATGGTAATGAGGCTGGTGGCAGTGGCAGTGGGGCGGCGCGGGGCTCTCTGAGCGTTCTTACTTTAAATTAAAGGGAGAAAATATGCTCATTGTAGAAAACAGTTATAAAATAAACATAAAATGTATGCAAAAGAAAATAGGCATTGCTTGTAATCCCATTACTTAGAAATATGGAATATCAACATCTAGGAGTATAGACATCTATGTATTTATTTGTATATATGCATATTTGTGTGTTGACGTACACCCATATATACATATAGAAAGAAAGAGAAATAGGGGCGCCTGGGTGGCACAGCAGTTAAGCTTCTGCCATCGGCTCAGGGCGTGATCCCGGCGTTATGGGATCGAGCCCTGAATCAGGCTCCTCCCGTGAGCCTGCTTCTTCCCTCTCCCACTCCCCCTGCTTGTGTTCCCTCTCTTGCTGGCTGTCTCTATCTCTGTCAAATAAATAAATTAAAAAAAAAATCTTTAAAAAAAAGAAAGAAAGAGAAATAAATACAGATGAATGCATATGTATGTGTGTACATATATATTTATGTGTGTGTGTATTTTGGTTTATGTAGTTGGGTTTGTTTTTACTTTTTTTTTTTTGAAAAGGTGGTTTTATTGAAGCATGGGGACAGCACCCATGAGCATAAAGAGCTGCTCTGTGTTTACTTGTATACACAAATGATGTACACACTGTGCATGTTGGTATGTGATCTGCTTTATGCATTTTAAAGATGTTGATAATAGGGTGCCTGGGTGGCTCAGTTCGTTAAGTGTCTGCCTTCAGCTTGGGTCATGATCCCGGGGTCCTGGGATCGAGCCCCATGTCAGGCTCCCTGCTCAGCAGGGAGTCGGCTTCTCCTTCTACCTCTGCCCCTTCCCCTGCTTGTGCCTCTCTCTCTCTCGATCTCTCTCAAATAAATAAATAAAATCTTAAAAATAAATAAAAATTTTGATAATATATTGCAAATAGCCCTCCAAATTAATAAACATATTTCTTTTTTTTTAATATTTATTTATTTTGCTAGAGTGAGAGCAAGAGGGGGGAGGGGCAGAGGGAGAGGGAGAGAGAGAATCCCAACCAGACTCCCTGCTGAGTGAAGAGCCAGATGCAGGCTCCACCCCATGACCCTGAGATTAAGACCTCAGCTGAAGTCAAGTGTTGGACACTTAACCGACTGAGCCACCCAGGCACCAGCTTTTAACCTTCTGCTTTTCTAATGAAGTTGTACATTTTCCTATGTTTTCCTTCTTTTGCACCATGCTTAATGCTGTCCTTTGCCCACTCTTTCAAAGATGGTATTTGTTATTTTCCTATTGACTTATAAGATCCATTTTTATATATGTAATTTTTTTAAAGTAGGAGCATGGAGCCCAACATGGGGCTTGAACTCACAACCCTGAGATAAGTCAGACCTGCGCGGAGATCAAGAGTCGGACGCTTCACTGAGGGAGACAGGTGTCCCCATAAGATCCCTTTGTTCTTAACAGATATTACTTGCCCAACCTAGTACTTAGCATTGGCTACCCTTGCCGACATCTGTGTGTTCTTCATGGTCTAAGTATCACTAACAAACTCATTTTGCTCAACTCCATTCAAAAAGATAATGAACTGAAAAGCCAGTTATTTCCCCACCATGTTATCCAAAGTATTATCCGTGTTGTTCACCGGGTTCTACATCTCCACTGCCACTCAATCAGAAATTTCATTTTCCCCAGCCAGCTAAAGCAAGGCCACACCACCCCTCAGTCACAAACTTCATTTTTCCCAGCCAACTAAAGCAAGGTCATTCCTGCCTGTAAAGTTCCAGGGAGGTTGTTCCCATTTCTCAAGTTCTAGCTTAGACATCTCTTCCTCCAGGAAGTTTCTCTGATTTCTCCATCTTTCATTGCCCTCCTTTAACCCTTTCTTTGAACTCTGGAAGAACTTAATGTCTCTCTCACACATTTCGTAGTTTAGCTAGATTTTCTTGTATATCATTAATATATATGTGTGTCTATATACACGTGTCTACATGTATACATACACATATTTCACTGATTGATGAAGGACCCAGGATTTCTAATAGTCCTTCTAAATGTTCTTTACAGACTGGGACAGAGATGACTAGTCATTAATGATTGGCTAATTCACTGATTAAGAAAGACCCTGAGCAATATTCCTGTGCTCGAAATCAACACTGGAATACATAAGACTATTGACGGTCCCCATCAATGAGGGACTTTTCCCCCTGTGTTTTCTTGTGAACCATATATGGTATCCTAGTAAACCTCAGAGCAATATACTCAAAGAGGAGGTTAAGTAAGCTCTCCTAATTGCCATCTGGTTGAGCTCCGTGTCGTGTGTGCTTCCCAGGGAAGCACGTGAACCTGGGTTGCTCTTCGTGTTTGTAATTCTTGGGAGGAGGAGCTGTAGAAAGCTTGCCACTTCACCGGTCAGGAGTGTTCATGGGGCTTAGAGGGGAATTAATAATCCACTAGCAAAACGACCCTTTCTCTTGCTGGTATTGACCCACTCTGGAATGCGAAACTGTAGCAGCTTATTATGATAATGACGCCTTTGAATCTTGGCTGTTTCCGAGAAGGGATGAGGGGAGGAAGGTCCCATCCTACCACGGAATCAAAGAGGAACATCTGCAGCATTTGGAGGACTGACTTTAGGAGGAGACCCCGGAGATCCCGATCTGAAGCCTGATTCTGCAGATGGGGGGCTCCGAGCAATCTTAACTTTCTCATTCATCAGCTTGAGTGCCTACAAGTCAGGAAAAGAGTCGATGTGTCTGGTAATTTCCAGGGCCGTGGCAGGAGGTAGCCTGCCAGAAGAGTAATGAAGCTTCATAATGGTGTCAGTAACTTATTATTTCAGTAGAGTAATTCTGTGGTGAAACTGTTGGGATTATTTGTTTTCAGAGAAGCTCCAAATGCCTGAAGGCTATGATTCTTCCCATGTGGCTGCATGAGACAAATGTGGGTGCCATCCCACCAGCTCTCGTTTCAGATTCCACAGCGAACAAGCATAGGTCCCTTGTTCCAGACTAGAATCGGTGCGCATAGAGGGGCCAGAATTATTGTTCAGATGGGTAGATTCCACATTCCAGAGAGAGGAAATCCCCTGTTCTTCCTAGAGCCAGCTGCTCTGGATGGCAGCCTGGGCCCTGTGAAGCTCCCGGGCATTGCTCGACGGCCTTGGCCTTGGCCTTGGCAGGAGCCCAGGGGCTGCCGGGGTTGACAGCGTGGATCCCCTGCAGAAGCGCTTACTTACAGGGGAGATGGAGCAGGTAGGCCCTGGCTGCATTGGCCCCACTAAAATCTACTGTCTAAAATTTGACCCAAAGGTTTTAAGTGGAGCATTTCACATACAAATGCAGATTTCCTGCTTCTCTGGAAAGATCAGCCTATCCAACGGCAGCGGCATCGAACTCAGTGTCTGATGGCCACACGCGTGTGGGCAGAGTTTGCTCTTCCTTTTGCCTCTGCCCCCACTTAGCCTCTCCAGCACGTGGCATGCCCGGCAGATTACAGGCCTGATAAAAGGGGGTTCCTAAGGTCAGGAGGGCTACTGTTGTCCCACCCCCCAGGCCCCTCTTGAGACAGAGCTGGGAGCAGAGCGCACTGTGTAAAAGAGATGGGGGATTGGTGTGGAAAGTTGTTTCCTGCACTTGCCCCTTCCTCCAGAGAAGCTGAGGACGGGTCGCAGTGAGGATGCTTTGAATTGCCAAGAAGAGAGGATGGAGAGGACTTGGGAATTTCTCTGTTCCATGTGAGTCCTTCAGGAATGGCGTGGACCTGAGGCTTTTCTTCCTAGCCAAGCTCTTCCCAAGGGGAAAAGCAGTACAGCCAGGATGCTAGGGGGTGGGGGGGGGGTCCCTGGGATCTCACTGGAGCACAGCTGCCAGCACTCCCCGCCTCTATGGGGAGCCCCACTGGTTTTCCAGAACCTCAGTACTCCATCTGCAGAGACAGGAGGAGAGGCAATCCCGGGGCATCTTTGTGCCTCTGTGGCCTGCAACCCCACCCCCCTCTGCCCCGTAACCTCCCCACCACCCCCCCCTTCTGAGATTCTGAGACTCTTGTTGTTGTCTGTCTGTTGTCTGGTTTGGGTTTTGGTTTTGCACTGGAGATATTTAGCATCTAAACACATCCTGATGCTGTTTTCAGGCAGCCCTTAAGCCTTCTGGATTCTGCTGTTGCCTTGTTTCTTCTGGCTCCTGCGCCCCTTCTGCTAGGTCTTGTTTACCTCCAGGGGGTATTCTTTCTTTTAAGTCAGGATTATGTAACACACTCAGCTCAGTGCGAAGTGTGGCATTCTTTTCCTGGGGCTAGTCAGCTGCAAATTGCACAGAGGTTCTGGTCTTTTGCACATTGTGCTCTGCCTCGAGAAAGCCCCTGTCGGCATCCAGTTGGTATCTACTCCTGGGGGTAAGTGAGTATCTCTTTCCACCCTTTGAGAGACCTGCTTGATGATGGAGAAGGGCCAGGAAGGATGAGGCTGAGGTGGGCAACTGTAAAGAGGGAGAAAGTGCTTCCAGCTTCTAAGCAGCAAAGTACCAATTCTAGAGCCACACCTCGGACCCTGTCTGCCACGGATGCTCCAGGCAGGGGACACAGCCCATGGAGGTCTGGGGAGCAAAGGGCCTCCACTTTCAGAGAGGCAGAACCCAGATTTCTCTTCCTGGAGCAACAGTTCTTAACTGGTTTTGGATCATGGATCTCTCAAGAAACAAGAAAGCTCCAGGCCCCATAGAATCCCAATAAAGACAGATAGGGAGGGAACCAATAGGGATTCTTAGTGCCGTGTGCTGTGTAGACGAGACACGGACACGTTCGAGAAGTTCACAGACTCACTGACACCCAGCCAAAGGCGTGCTGGGAGTCTGGAGCCCAAGAAAAATTTCTGATTGGAACTTTCATTGGAAGACAGCCCAAAGCCCTGACGAGCAAGCAGCTCTCCACCCACCCGCCAAGTGGAACTCAGGGGCCGTTTAGGGGATAATATGCAGAGAACTCCCTTCCTCCCAGCAATATTCAATATTCTGGAATAACAATATTCGAATACTGGAAAGGCAAAGCACAAGTGTGTCGTTTGCCAGGCACATGGCACCTTCTCTGCTGGCCTTAGACCCTTGTCCTGGAGACAGGAGGCAAAGGCTGAGCCCCAGGGCTGTGGCTTTGTGCAGAGACGATTCAGCAAGGCTGGGAGGACATGCTCAGATCCCCCAGGATTTATGAATTAGAAAGTCATTCTGGCAGCACTGACTCTGACTGTGGCCTGTGATAACAGGGGCCCCTTGTGCCCTCGA
The DNA here is from genome assembly GCF_002007445.2 of Ailuropoda melanoleuca. NCBI lineage: Eukaryota > Metazoa > Chordata > Mammalia > Carnivora > Ursidae > Ailuropoda > Ailuropoda melanoleuca. The sequence continues at coordinate 7,943,464 of NC_048220.1, forward strand.
AACGGGTGTCTTTGAGCTGATTTATCGCACAGACCGTGGGGCGTCACTAGCCCCCCCCTCTGCTAGCAGGGAACAGAAGGCTTCCTGGCGTCAGGTTGGATACATTGCTTTCGCCGTGGCAGGACGCATTCGTGGACCCAGACCAAATTCCTCGGCAGTGTTACTGGTGGTGGCCTTGGCTCTCAGCTGTCTATCAAGCACCTGGCTAGAGGCATGGGGCCTGGCCAGCCAGAGCGGACACCATGCAAGCAGCAAGAGGGGTGTCCGCAGGCCTAGCCCTGGCCTTTGGGGTTATATTCCCTAACTTACAGACAAGGGACCCAAGATTCAGAGAAGGCGGGGGAATTGATGTTTATGAGGCAAAGGTGTGACTTCTGGGGAGCCCTGGTTCGGGGTCCAAAGGACCCGGATTCAAATCAGAGCCCTGCCACAGGCTTACAAGTTTGCCTCTTCTCGTTCTTTAGGCCATTCCAAGCCCAATGAAATGTTTAAAATGGGAATAATACAATATATGGGACTGATATAAAAATTAAATGAGAACACAAGGGAGTTGTTGAATCCTAGTGGAAATCCTGGCTATAATCTATGGAAAGCCTGTGTGCCATGTTGTGTTTTTCCTTTGCTCGTGTACCACTCACACAGTGACACCTCTTCATAGCCATATTCCATTAACGATGACCCAAAATGAGGTTGATGGGACATTGCCAGGACATTTCCCAGTGTCCTCACACTGAGGAGACCTGCTCTCATTTCTTTTATTCCTACGTTACTTTAAATAACATGAACCCAAAGGGTGCTTTCCATTCTCATTCCTTGGGCAAACCAGTTGGGGCCCATTCCCAGGATCTCCTTGGTTACTTTCAGGTACCAGTTGGTGGATCATTTTGATATCAAGGCAGACAGAACAGAGCTGAGGGTTTCACATTTCCAAAATCAGCATTGTTTCTTTGAACTCAGAACCCTCCATGAGAGCCTCTTCCAACCCTGTTCTATGGGTTTCCTGCTATCTATTTTACCTCTCACACACCCACTGGAACTGGCTGAATCCAGCTCCACATCTTGGCTACTTGACTGTACAAACATGCTCGTGTCCGACAGGATCCGTAGTGCCCAGTGAGGACGCTGTTTCCTCCTGCCGTCCATGGCCTTCCTCACTAGCATGGCACCTTCCCAGAAAGAATTCCTGACACCAAGATATCTCTCCTCCTACAGCTGGAAGGAACCTCTCTCCCTCAGAAACCCCCTAGCACTTGCCTGTGTCTGTCATAGACCACTCATCCCTTTCTACTTTGAAGACCGTTCACTCACTCTGATCTACCTGACTTACCACCTCTTCTCATAGATATCCTTGAAGACAAATTCCCTTGATTCATCCTTGTCACCCCATGATTCCAAACACAGTGCCTTTCACATATTTTCAAATGAGTTAGTAAATTAAATAGATTAAAACCTTTAAGTATGGAATAAAATGGTGGAACTAGCTTGAATTATTGAAAAGTTAGAATATATTTGAAGTAATGTAGTCCGATTATTTTCAAATATATATCTTCAACTAGGCTAATCCAGTCTTTCTTTATCTATATCTTTAGGGAACCTGTTTCAATGAATAATTAAATTATTATTAATATTCTATCAATTATTTACATGTACTTGGTGCTTCTGAAATAGTTTTCAGGTCTTTGGAAAGAGATTCTTCTCCTCCGTATTTTACTATTTCTCCCCTGAAATCTAGTTTTATTAAATTATTGTTCATAACTCGTGCATAGATATATTTCAGCCCAATTCCTGTCTGAAGGACCAAAATACGTTCTGGGAGAATCACTGTCCTGGGAGACTCTCCATGAAAACAATATATTTTGTCATCTAATAATTTTAGGAACTATTTTATTCTGTTCCTTACTCTTGAAGATTCCCAGCTTCTAGTTCTCCACAGAAATGCTATATTATCAGTAGGCTTCTGCTTTACTTCAGTAGCCATTTCTTGGAGCCTCTAACGGGTGTCCAGAACCCAGGTGAGGTGCTGGGAGTACATGAGAGACTAGGAGACTGTCCCTGACCCTGTCCTCAAGACGTTACCTGAAAACAAATCATAACAAGGCAGGGTGATGAGGGCAGTAGCAATATGGCGGCAGCTCACAGAAATAATCCCTTCTATCATTGGCGTCCACCACCCAGAGGGAGGGGGGTCACTTCCCAAGCCCACTCCCCAACTCTATGCCGCTTCCCCCATGGTGGGGGACAGACAGAGTTCTCCCCTGATGCTCAACTTCACTCTCCACCACCTTCCCCATGCCCATCTCCTGCCACAAGCAAACTTTAGAGGGTTTCACACCCTCCCCACACTTTCCACTGGGTGATTTTAGGTTAAATCACATGAAATTGCCGACAGTCAACAATTTGGTGCCTAAAAATAACAATTTCATATGTTTCAACTCAACACTTCTTTCTTCCTTGACCTCTGTGACCTTCCTTTGGGGCAGGGGCCGAAGAGGAATTTACATAAGAGGAAGCAAAAGGACTGTCCCATTTGGGGCCCTGTCACTGCACCTCTCTCAATCCTTGAGAGGGAATGTTTTCCACAGCTCTGATCTCTGACTTGCAGTTACCTCTAAATACTCTGAGCTCATTCACTCGGAATTACAAGTGTCCTCTTCCTAGAGAGACCCCAGGGCACACCCCACCCTCTTTCCTGAGATACAGCCCTACATATCTCACTTGCAGAGGGGAAAGGCGTGTGAGGGCTGTGTCCCACCTGTTGTAATGGCCCTTCACTGGGGAGCAAGAATGGGCACGGGAGTGTGAATGGACTTGTACGCCCTCACCAACTTCCAGTGACACGGCTGCGGGCCTGCCCCTCCTCACCCTGAAGGGCGCCATTTTCCTCTTTGTGCGACTCCCTCAGACCAATGACTGTCAGGCTGAGGGCAAATTTCCCTGCAAAGACAGAAAACTGAGGCACAGAGAAGTAAAACAGCCATCCAGCAGAGCGGCCAAGAGCCTCGCTCAAAGCTAAAGTTCAAAAATGATCAGCCTGGAGTTTTTAAAAAATGAAAACAGAGAATGAGTTAAAAACCAGCTCTCTTGCTGGTAATGGTCTAATGATCATGTTATCGGGTATCTGCTGCCCACAATACGAAGTGTAGGGTCCTAGGGGGACAAAGGGAGCCTGGGATGCCTCACCCCGAGCAGGGGGTGAGGATGAGTTCCATAACCAAGGAGAGAAATCATGTTCGATACATCAAGATGCATTTTTGGCTTCAGTGACCTGAGGAATAAAATATTCTCATATACGTCGTGGTCACATTTTATGCCACGGATGCTTTTTTGAAGATCTTGCATAATTCAAAACAAAACTTTCCCATAGCAATAAATGTGAAGTCAGGGGATGTGTTCCAGGGGAGCATAAATCTGTAATTACTATGTTGTCTTTTGGCTTTACCGCTGCGTTTCCCCCCTAGCATTATCTGTAATATTTTGCAGAGCCTTTCCCTGTAGTAATAGCACGTCAGCATGCGTGCATGGGTTTTGCTGTGGCATTTTACCACATCTAACTTCCCTTGCACAGATTTCAATGTGGGGGATCTTTTTATCAGCCTCAGCACGAGCACCCCCATTGAGGGACCTATCAGATGACAGCAAATTATACCAGTGAAGATTAATACCAGCAAAATGGTCACCAAGATGCTAACCAAACTCTTTTGATTCATGTAAATAAGAAGGTTCACAGATTACAGATCCTGAGAAAGGATGGCAGGCATTTCTGTGGCCTGGCACACTGGAAAAATAGAAATGGTTTCCCAGGACCTCTGCCTGGTCTTGAAATTATGCAATTCTTGATGAATTTTTTTTTTAATTTTAGAGGATTCACATTACGTTTTTTAAAGATTTTATTGATTTATTTGTCAGAGAGAGAGAGGGCACGCACAAGCAGGGGGAGCGGCAGGCAGAGGGAGAAGCTGGCTTCCCACTGAGCAAGGAGCCTGATGTAGGACTTGAACCCAGGACCCTGAGATCATGACCTGAACCAAAGGCAGACGCTTCACTGACTGAGCTGCCCAGGCGCCCCTTGGAGGATTCATATTAATCCTAATGTCGTGTGTTGCATGAGACTGTCAAGTCAATACTGCTTTCTGTCACATGGTTCAGACTGGCTGTGTGTATGTCGTAATAACTAAATGGGGTCCCATGGGCCTGACAACCTAAGGTGAAACTCCCGAGCAGATTGAGGGCAGGTGGAGGGGAGGTGGGGGGTGTTGCTGCAGGGTAGGCTGGACCAGGAGACAGCTGGTAGCAGTGAGTGGGCGCGAGTTCTCCAGCCCAGCTGTCCTGCCCTGCCTGTGGCTCTTCTCCGCCATCACGGAAATGCAAGGTCACTACAGTCTCTTCTACCCCACAGGAAAATGGGCCGGGAGGATACTCAGGTAGGTGGATCCCCTGATTAGTTCTAGAACAGTGATTGTCCAAGTGCGGTCCCTGAGCAGCAACACCCACAGCACCCGGAGGTCTTGTTGCCATGTAGTTTCTGATCCAGTCCCACTGGGTAGGGCCTGGGCTTCTGCATTCCCGTAAGCTCCCACGGGATGCCGACGCCGGTCATCCAAGGACCACGTGTTGAGTCGTGAGGATGTAGGGTGCTTTTACAGCCCGTCTGCTTCCATACCTCTTCTCCCACTTACAAGTGCCTAAAATCCACCCTTCCTAGACAGCGAGGGGAAAGGTTTAGCGCAGCCCAACTGCGGGTATCAGTGATGATTTCCTCCACGGGATGGAACGACTGGTGAGTTGCAAAGAACTCTCCCTTCTGCTGGTGGGGAGCGTGATGAGTGCCCCAACTCTGACCAGGAAGAGAGGACAGAGAAAGGAGTCTGGGGAAGCCAGAATCACTTGGAGGATTTGATTGCTTCCGGTAGGCATCAACCTCCAGCCTCCAGCCTCCAGCCTCCCAGCGTGTCTCAGGTTCCCCACTGCGTTTGTTATTTAATACGTCTGACTTCATAGAAAGGAGCTTTGTTTAGTGGGGGAAGGGGAGCTAATTGAGGCATCAAGGTATATGATATAGACCTTGCCCTCCGGGAACATGATGCAATTTTTAACTGTTTCCAGAGCAAGACTTAAGCAGCCCAACGCCGTGCAGGAACCCCTGGGATTCGTTTCCAAGCTTCTGAAGTACTTTTTTATTCTGGATAGAGATGCCGAAAATCCTGGGGGAACATGCTCGGCTTCTGCAGAAGCCACAGGCCCGTTACGTGTCGGAATAGATTCGGCTTCTTGGAGACATGACACGACAACGAATTTTCACATAAAATTTGTCTTGGTGAGCACACGCAGGCCAGCGGGCAATACGCAATCGCTATGCGTGGGATTACTGAGATTTCTTTTTCTTCCTTAAACATTCCTTTTCCTGTGGTTTTAACGATGCTCCTACAATGAGACATTCATTTTAGGAGGCCGAAGGGTCCCTGAACTGTTTCTATTGTGCATTGTATTGGTAGGGAGAGAATAAGCTCATTATTCTCAGACAGTCAGGAGATTGGGAAGTGATTAAACCTTTTGATAAGAAGATAAATGATAGGAAATCCCTGTGAAAGCCCGCACGGCCGAGTCAGGCTTTCCACACTGAGCTAACACAAAGCCTTCCTTCTGTGCGGGGCGCCCTGGGCAGCCTCCTCCTTCCAGCTGTGGTCCCACATGGGCTGTGTCGCTCTTAAAGACCCACACCTGGGGCAGCAGTGTTTCCTGAGAGCAGGACCCCAGGTGTGGCCAGGCCCCCGGTTCTGCGTGCCTGTGATATACCTCTGTTCAGTGCATGTGTCCCTGGTGCTTTACGCTTCCAGATGCCCCAAACTGGGTCTCGCTGGTACCGTCTAGCACGCGCGAGCTCTTGACAATAGCTGTCAGATGGGTGGGCTGGACGGACAGATGGATGCACGGGTGGAAGTTTATCAAGCTTGAAAGAGGCCGTCATTGAGTGTGTGGCCCTACGTCAGACTTCTGTACGGACAGGTCGTTGACAGACCCATTAATAGCGTAAGTCACTCATCACTCGGAGGTGTAAACTTTTCCTTGGGGGAAGTAAGGGAAGCCCACCCTTCTCAGGAGTTTTGTGGGCACACAATACTTACTTAAAAAAGTGCACTGATCGGGGCATGGGGGTGGCTCAGTCAGTTCAGCGTCCAACTCTTCATCTCAGCTCGGGTCTTCATGTCAGGGTTGTGAGTTGAAACCTCCGTTGACCTCTACCCTGGGCATGGAGCCTGCTTTAAAGAAATAATACATAAAAGTAAATAAATAATAAATAATAATAATAAATAAATAAAAATAAATACTAAACCAAAATACAATAAAATAAAATACAATAAAATACAAATGCATTGACCATGGACAATTTGCCCGCATCAGACACCGTAATGCACGTTCTGTGCTCCTGGCCCTCTAGTTCCCAACTTCCTCTCCCTCCATCCCGGGTCCTGGCAGAGCAGGTCTGCACTTCTTCCAATCCGGGGGTTGAGTAGGAGCCGGGGGTCAGTAGGAGATGATAGAATACTGATCCGCTCGTATCCGAGCCCACCTCCCCACTGTTTCTGCGCCTCTGCGTTTCAGGTAAAGTCCGGCATCCTTAGTGTGAGTGGCCAGCCCACGACCAGCATGAAGCTGCTCATGTCATTGAAACTTCTGGAGTTTTGTGGAGCAGGGATACAGATTTTTAAAAATTGAATTGGCATTTCTCTGGAGGGGGAAAAAAAAGCTTCCCCTTTTTTTATGTACAAGTAAATAAATCAAACAAACAAAAAAAAACCCCCAAAAAACAAAAAACACCAGACTTCACATTCGTCACCCTATTTATGCTGTTATTCTCTTGTCTGACAAATGAGCAACTTTGTCACTTCCACGAGCCGTATTCAGCTCTGTATTTTTGGAATTAATTGTGGCAGGTTAACGGGACTCCAGAGAACGTCCAAGAATACATCTGGCTCTCTTGCACACTCATGCTTATGTCTCGCCCCTGTGAAAGCAATGGTTCTCCGTAATCCTGAATCAGGAGTTTATCAAATTAGAGCTTTCTCTCATGTCAGACTAAATTAGAGCATCAATTATTATCTTGAACAATACTAATAAAATGAGGCCAATGATTCCATTTGCTGTCTGTATATGAAATGATTTTGTTTACACGGGTTTATTTTTAGCCAGTCCTTTACCTAGGAATGCAGGATAAATTGAGTTTCTAGACGGCAAACTTCCCCTATTCATCCTGGATGAGAAACTATAAAAAGAGGGACACGGCAATAAATGAAAATCTTTGGTTTAAGAATCGAAAGATGTACGTTTGAATCCTGGCTTTGCTATTTACTTATAGGCTCTGTGTCCAGAGTGGTCACCTCTTGCTTTTGCCTGCGTGTCAGCCACAACCCTGTCTTCAAGGAACAGCAGCTCTTTCCCGCTCATGTGCCATGCTGTCCCTGGGGCTGATCCCACAGCCCTGCCCTAGGCAGTATGTGGACAAGGCCAGGGCATTCAGAGTCATGGTGATTAGCTCAATACTGCACGTGCAGTTTAAGCCAGGTCAATGAAATTCAAGCTGCAACTTTTACTGAAACCTACTGAGTCTCTTTTCATTTTTGCTGGGGTTCCTCTAGAGGCTAGAGCCTCTAGTGGTTATTTGCCACGCAGAGGAAAGCGAATGCATTGCCAAGAAGTGGAGAAAGATGTATTGGGAAAACATGAATTGAGCACCTGGATACAGCCATACCTGCATGAATAATGCCTGGACTTTTCAGATACTTGAGCTAGTAAACGTTCCCTCCCCCTTTGTCTTTTTATTTTCCCTTCTTTCTGCCTGCCCTTCCCTCCTTTCCTCTCTCCCTCCCTCCCTCTCTCCCTTCTTTCCTTCTTTCCTTCCTGCCTTCCTTCCTTCCTTCCTTCCATTTCTGACTTGGTTTGTTCTCATTTGCACCAAAAGAACAGTCACCTCTGTGGGCTTTAGTATATAATTGATGAAGGAAAATGAAATGAGATTCCTTTTATCGAACAGTATTTATGACTCAAATAGGCATTTTAGAGGCAATGGAGCACTTTTGGAAGTGCATTCACTCTGCCTCACACACGAAATATTCAGGGACCGAAAAGAGGCAGCGCATCTTCAAATCTTTCCAAGTTCTGCATCCCAGGAGCGGTGGCCTCGCTGTCATCAGGAACCATTTCTGACGTCCAGCGGGGCTGGTGAATGGACCGACTGCTCTGACCAGGTGGGACCTGTTCCAGAGTGAGCGAGCTCAGTCCTCGCTGGTGCACTGCAGTCCCCAAAAAGTGGGTACTGGCCTACTGAATGAGCTGAACGCTGGGGGGATACAGGTACAAAACAGTTTTACTTGTTCTCACTCTTGACCCCTCAAATCCCTTTTGGGGACCACTTTTTGCCCACCTATGGGATGAACACTTGGACACACTCCATGATTTGTCCTGTCATTTACAGACAACGAAACGTCTTCCAGTCACTCCAAGTTTTAGGAATACTTTCATTTTCATAATTAAAATACACAGTGTGCTGTAACAGTGAAACTCAAACTTACCTCAAAAGTGACATCTTTCCCCTCCTCCCAGCTTGGGTCTGATGGGCAGGGGAGGGAGGATGCTGGCTTCTTCCCTGGTCTCCCCCTGCCTGGTCCATCCTTCCTCCTCCTCTTCCTCACTTCGTGGGACTGCCGGTGGCTCCTCAGGGGCTTGGAGATGGTGGTGGGAGGAGAGGTAGGATGGGAAAGTAAGATTTGGTTAGCATCCTGCCCCACGTTGCTGCCTCCTGTTTTGACGGGTTCGCCCCAGGCGCCTTTCTGTTGCTTTTTTGTGGGTGACATTCTCTTCTCAGGGAGGCTTCATCTGCGATGGGAGGTCATCACCTTCTCTCCTTCAGCCCCTGACCATACAGCAATCTGCTGGCCCTGTGGGGTCCCATTTCCCTCCAGGTATCCCAAAGGGGTTGGGTCTGCCAAGCCCCTTCCCTTCCTGGGGTCCCATGTTGAATCCGTGGGACACTGCCGTTGTGGACATGCAGTCGGCCCCCTCTCCTTCTCTGCTCTGCCACCAGGCTCCCCGGCAAGCCTCTGCCTCTGGACTTCTTGAGGTGTGAGTCCGACCCAGCATCTGTCCCCAACATACCCCAGGGGACACAGGTCAGACCCTCCAAGGGATTTTCTGGAAGCCTGCCTCAGCTGGATTGAAAAGAGGTAAGTCTTACCTCTCTTTCTCGACCCCAGAGTAGGCAGGAGGACCTGTGGGGCTCCACATGCCCTCGCCTGTCTTTAAAGAAAGTCTGGAAGCTTCCAAACCTCAACCCTTTGGGACCCCTGAGGCAGACTTTGGCAAGGGGACAAATCTTCACAGTGGCCTGCCTGCCCGAGTGGTCTGGCACCCCACTTTGGATTGGGGCTTTCTTGGCTCCTAGTTTCACTGATATTCTTAGCTTCTAGAGCTTCAACCAAGACGGAGTCATACCCACTCCCATTTTAGCATCCTACTCCCTGCCTTGGGGTCCCTGTCAGAATTTTCTGGCCCGATTTCTCACGGCAAGTGGGATCTTCTTGGTAGAGGGGTCTCCCATCCCATCTTTGGGATTCCCCCACCCCCCCGCCAAGCACCTGTCTGTCCAGGAGCCACTAGGTGGGAACCACACACTGGCCCCAGGAGTGACAGTCGCTTACCTTTCCAGGGAGCGTTCACTCAAGACACCTTGCTGCTGCGCTCACTTGGGAGGATTTCGATCACAAGCGATGGGACCCGCAGCCGCTCTTCCAGGTAACTGCCATCATTATTTAGATTCCGCCATTAATTACTGGTCTGGACACCTTTGTGAGTTAGACTCAGAAAAGGAGACCCCGAGAGGTTAAGTAGCTCCCCCGAGGTCACGTGGCAGAACTGTGGCAAGAACTCAGAGTATGACCACCTGTCCATTACTCTGGCCTCGAGACCTCACAAGCTCCTTCCTCGAGCTCATTATCATCCGTTCAGATCCCTTCTCCCGTTTTGCACCCAGCCGCCGAGATGTCTGCGGATTCCTATTAAACAGAATGCAAACATTTCCAGAATTCATTTCCATTTCCAGCTCTGAGGGGGTGTTCACTTCAGAGGACTCCGCTGATCATTTTTCCTCCAGCAGCAATAATTGTTTTGAAGAACTTGACACACATTTCACTGGGGCTCAGTGCTACTGAGCGGGCAGGGAGCGGTGAGGGACGGAATTCCAAGAGCCAGATTTGCATTGCGAGGTGCCCTGAGAGGGAGCCCAACACCCCGCTCCCATTAACAATAATGATAGGTGTGCGCTAAGCTCTTCTTCATTGCCAGAAATACATTTCATCCTTTGGGGATCTCTTCTGATCCTGGGCCCTTCTGTGCACACAGCCTCCACAGCATTTGCTCTGTAATTTATAAAAGATGTGTGTTGCAGCTGGGTGCCTCAGAAAATTTAAAATAATTTAAAAGCATTCAACACCATCTTTAAATTAAAGCTCCCCAAATCCCTTGCCTGACGAGTATAATTAAACTCAGACCCACACAGGTGAGTCTTTCAGTGCATCCTAGGGATCAGATGGCCCGGGCTGGGGCTGAGGCGGGAGCAATTCCACTGATGGGAGGGAGGGACTCTTCACCCAGAAGGCAGCACAGGCCGTCTCAGGGCAGATCGCGGAGTTTGTCAATAAAGCTTGGGCGAGCACCATTATGCCAAGATGTTCTCCATGCTTCACAGACATCGTCTTATTTATCTTACTCCATTCATCGAGGAGGATGGCTTTTGCTGCCCATTTAACACCCCGACCAGGGGCTCCTGGGTGGCTCAGATTGTTAAGCATCTGCCTTTGGCTCAGGTCAAGATCCCGGGGTCTTGGGATCGAGTCCCACATCGGGCTCCTGGCTCAGTGGGGAGTCTGCTTCTCCCTCTGCCTCTCCCCCTGCTCATGCTCTCTTTCTCTGTATCTCTCTGTCTCAAATAAATAAATAAAATCCTTAAAAAAAAAATTGTTAACACCCTGGCCAGCAAGGTTAGGGCTGACCTGACCTTGGGGTCCTCAGTGGAGTTATGTGCAGAGTACTTGAGGTCAGGACCAGAATCACCCACTAAAACAGTAACAATGACATTTCCCACTTAACCATAGATTTCTATTTTCTAGCCAGTGATTTTTAAACCTGAGTCCCTAGAACCTCGGGCACCGTGAAAAGCTGCAGTTTTGGAAGGAGAGGGACCCAGGTTTGAAGCGTGGGCCTCCTACCCCCTGGTGAGTGGCGTCCGCAAGTCATGCTACCTTTCAGCTTAGCTTGCTCATCGGTAAGGGGTAAGGGGATCACAGTGTTCGCTCCGCGGGGGCTGTCTTGACCGTGAAACAAAGCTGGACACTGTTTTATGTTGCCAGGGTTTGCCTACCTCCGTGGTGCTGGCTGGCTGGGTAGGTCCCCAAGGTGCTGGGGTGTTGGCACATTTCCCCAGGCTAGCTGATCATCCCAGCCTGCCCCTGATTCCCAAATCCGAGAGCAAGGGTGCATCCATAGGCTCCCAGGCAAATACGTCCTTGTGCTCCAAGGTCCTTGGAGTTGGGATTCTAGAGAAACAAAATCACTTTATTTGTGTATGTATATATGTATTTATTTAAATATTTAAAGATTTTATTCACTTATTGATTTGACAGAGGGAGAGAGCACAAGAAGGGGGAGTGGCAGAGGGAGAGGGAAAAGCAGACTCGCTGCTGAGCAGGGAGCCCCACACAGGGCTCGATCCCAGGACCCTGGGACCATGACCTGAGCCAAAAGCAGATGCTTAACCAACTGAGCCACCCAGGATTTCCTATTTATTTATTTTGTAAAAGACTTCTATTTTTGAGTAATCTCTATACCCAACATGGGGCTTGAACTCACAACCCCAAGATCAAGAGTCACATGCCCTACCGACTGAGCCATCAGTCAAATTAGGTTACAGAGAAAAAGATGACCTTAGGATCTGAATGATCCAGAGAATGGCTTTAACTGTGTGCCTGGTGGGACTGGAGGCCCCCACTCCAGGGTCCCCTAGAGGTGCACAAATAGATATATTACCATTTTATATATATATTATAGATAACAATTAATACTACTATATATCATAATTTATTATATAATACATATTTATATTTTTATAACATTATATAATTATATTTAATAATATATAATATATTTATACAGAAGTATATATAAATTTCATTAAACATTTTCACATTGATTACATATTGAAATGAAAATATTTTGGATAGAACTAATATATTTGTTAAAATTAATTTTATTGGCTTCTTTCCAATTTTTTTGTAGTGCGGCTTCTAGAAAATTAAAAATCACATATGTTGCTTCTGTAACATCTGTACCACCCTGGAGGTGGCTTTTGTTTCTTGCAAGTGGTAGTTGCACAGCAGGATCCTTTCAAGCGAGGGGTTTTCTTCTCTGGATCCATGCGTCATTGCTCTGAAGCCTGAGAACCCAAACCCCAGGGCGTTCACAGCTCAGAAGGACTGGATCTGGAAAGTGTTCCTGGGTCCTCCATGGCCCAAAGGCCCCAGCAGTGGGGTCAGAAGCGACCTTCAACCTACAAAGCAGTTCATCACCTCCTGTTCCCCAGCCTTTCCTCTTCTCCTACTGCCAGTGGGGAGCCTCTCCAGATTTCCTGTGAAATCCCGGAGAGAAAGGGGATCAAGCTGGCCTTGCTAACACGTCTTCTCCCTCAGCTCTCTTTGTGGATTCCAGCAGCTCCCAGCCCTTGTTGGGACTCTGGACAGAGCACAGAGCAGGAGGCCCGGGTGAGACATTCACAGAGTGACAGGAAAACCTGCTGCTGGGGAGAGAGAACCCTTGTGATGGGCTGAGTTTTGTTCCCTCTCCAAATCTGCATCTTGACGTCCTCAGAATGTGGACAGAGGGCTTTTAAAGAGGTGATTAAATTAAAATGAGGTCATGAGCTGAGCCCCAATCCAACAGGACCGGTGACTTTATAAAAAGAGGAGATGAGACCACAGACACACACAGAGGGAAGAACAGGTAGAAGACAGCCATTTACCAGCCAAGGAGAGAGGCCTCCAAAGATACCAACGCTGCCGACATTCTGATCTCAGACTTGTAGTTTCTGGAATCGTGAGGAAATAAATTTCTGTTTTTCAAGGTGCCCGGTCTATGGTACTTTTTTATGGCCGCCCCACCGATCTAATACAGCCCCCAGAGATGGACTGGCCCTGGGCCCAGTGTTTCTGCCTGCTCAGCCTGCCTGGGCTGCCATCTTGTGACTGGTGAAGGCAGCACGGGGAAATTGCATGACGGGAAGTCAGTCACCCAGCTGTTCCCTCCTCCCGGAAGCCGTGGCTAGAAGCACAGGCCAGGCTGGGAGACCCCCCCCCCCCCCCCCCCCCCGCCGCCCTTATGCCTGCTGTGTTGCCACTTCAGCCAGAGGCTCCTTTCTGCTCTGTTAGCTCCAGGAGTATGAGGTCCGGTTTCCACACCTGCTGTTTACATTCTCCTTCCCTCCTGAGTTGGCAGCAAGAATCCACGGACTTGCCCTGGCTTCTCAGCAGCTGAGAGGCAGCCATTTTTGCTTTGAAAGTCACAGGCTGGGGCCTCGCAAGAACTACCAGTTCTTTGTGGAACAGGCCCCGGAAGAGCAGGTGGCAAGGACACCAAGGGCCAAGAGAAAGCTTAAGTCGTCATCTGAGGCCTTGAAACTTTTCGAGTGACTCAGCAAAGCTGTGTACACAAAACTTTATCAATTATGCATCATAAATAAGTCATTTAAATGCACAATGTACTAATTGAATATTACTCTAATTCATAGCAATATGGAGTAATTACAAACCCCACCCCATCCTTCTTTGAAATGCAGAGGCCAGCAGAATGGACTGCCCTTGAGTGGCCTTGTAGTTGGGGAAAGATGCCCAGAGTATATTAATAGGAGGCAGTGGAGAGATGAGGATTGCAGGGGCTCTTTTGTGCATTTCTCGATCTGTCTTTGCCCATCCTCTCTGATGGCAGAAATCTAGATGCAGCAACCCTCGTCCCTCTTCTCTGCTGGTCTCTTAAGTCCAAGGAAGGTGCCAGCTCTTTGGTTTCTAACAGCATGTGATGGACACCCCTCACCACCAGCGCTGGCCTCTGAAGGGCATGCCTGGGCCTGGGACCCAGCGCCATCCTCCAGAAGGGCTCCACCTTCATCTCCAAAACCTGGGGCGCATCCAGAACCAAGAGCCTTGGGTTGTCTTGACATGTGCCAGGTGTCCTGTCAGATTGAAAGAAAACTTTGTAAAAGAAGTAAGAGTACAGAGGAATTGAGTCTTCCACAAGGGAGCACCGAGACTCTTATGGTTTAGATTCACTTTCAGCGGTCATCCCCAAGGGTTGAGATCACCGGTCACCTTTCAGTCCTCTGCTCCAGTTTTTGGTCTCGGCATATATTCATTTTCTAATAATAATTAAAGAGACCAAGCCTGCAAACGTCTCCTTTCTATCCTTGAATCAGATGCCCCACACCATGACTGTAGCTGACCCAGCCATCCAGACTGCACGGAGTCAGGATGGCGTCCAAGCCATGTGACCAGCCAACAGCCCAGCTCATCACTTGGAGTCTGGTTGCCAAACAGGCCTGCGGGCTGGAGAGAGCACCCATAGGAGGGAGAATCCAAAATGTATCTTCTGGCAAGGGAGAGGCCCCTGGGCAGAGCAGGCTGGGAAGCACAGCCTTGGCCGCCAGTCTCAGCCCCGATTTCTCTGCTTTGCCTGACCTGTCTGTCTCACTCCGTGAGGTCTGTTCCTCAAGGCCAGATGGTGTCAAGATGCTGGTTTCCCTGAGAGCGCAGCAAAGCGTTCCCGTCTCTAAGGGGAGGGTAGCTTCAGCTTTCTCCCTGCAAAAACCGCAGCCAAGCACCCCGCCGTCCTTGCACCCCCACCCTGCCCCCTCCTAGCAGCCACCAACTCCCCTTCCTCCCATGGTCTTGTACATTTGAGGAGGGAAGGAGGAGGGAACGAAGAATGAACAGTCAGCATTTGCCGACTGTGAGCCAAGGGCTCTATATAAAATAATCTAACTCAGTTGTCACAAGAACTCGGGGAGATTGGTGTGCTACTCTCCTGTTACAGATGAGGAAACTAGAGCCAAAGATAGAAGAAATAAGTCAACTAACCTCATGAAGCTGGTGAGTGAGACAGTCGAGATCTGAATCCTGGTTTTCTGACTTTGACGTTCAGGGTGTGGCTTTATTTCCGGGGCATCCCTGGGGGTGACAACTAGTTCTAAGACTCCATGTCTGTTATTCTTTCTAAGATGTACTTCTGTGATCTGAGAGGCTCTTTTGCCTGGCTTTGCAATAGGTGAAGATCTAGAAACATAGATATGTATGGTCCTTGGAGCGTTGTCCTGTAAGGGGAGCTGCACTGTGCCCACACTCGGGCTAGCGAACTGTGGATAAAATGGGTCACGTGGCTTTGCCATCCTTCCTGCGACTAGACGGGGACCTCCCTGAGCGTGGAAAGCGTCATCCCCCTGCACCGACCCTCCACTCCAGGCCTCTCCCACTGTGACATCTAGCACCAGCCTTCCCACCACTATTCCTTTAAAAAAGTGTTGAACCAGAGTCAAAAAAAGTACTGAACAGAGGAGCCTTTGACTTAATTTGACTTTTTATTGACTGTATTCCCTAGGCTGTACCTTTATCCCAGTGGCTTCTTCCTTCCATAGCTGGAAGTCTGTACCTTCCACTCCTTTTCACCCATCTTGTCCATTCCCTCCGCCCCTACCGGCAACTGTCAGTGTGTTCTCCGTATTTATGGGTCTGTTTCTGCTTTTTTGTTTGTTTGTTTATTCGTTTGTGGTTTTTGTTTTTAGATCCCACATAGGAATGGAATCATATGGTATTTCGTCTTTCTCGGTCTTATTTCACTTAGCATAATACCCTCTAGGTTCATGCATGTTATCCCGATGGTATAATCTCATTCTTTTTGATGACCAAGTAATATTCCATTGTATACATACACCACATCTTCTTCATCCACTCGTCATCGACGGACACTTGGGCTGCTTCCATATCTTGGCCATTGTAAACCATGCTGCAATAAGATGAGCTTTTATTCTCTGCCCTGCTGTGATGTCTACACGGGATGTGTGTGTTAGAATCACATAAAATGTACGTCACCGCTGTGCTGTGTTTAATAATGTGGCTCGTTGTTCTTTCAGCAGAGTTTAGGAAGTTCTTGTAAGTCCAGCTGCCTAGGTATGATTTTTGCATAGCCACCTGTGACATTTCTGGATTCTGCTGGGGGTGAGTGAGAGAGGAAGCCAAGGAAAGGAAAACTGGACACTCTGAAGAGATGCGGTCCAGAGAAACAGACCCCTTTGAAGACGTTCGAGCCATCACTGAGGCCAGAGTTTACCAAATCCCCTTCCTTTCTCCACCATCTGTATGATTTGTGTCATTACGATAGATCACTGAGCCATTGTTTATTTAATATTTTAATTTTACTTGGTGAACATTTTAAGTAATTTGGCCTCATCTCAGGCAATAATATCTGTAAAATGGTGTACCGGTTATATCTTTTTCCAAAACATGCTTAGATTAGAACGTGACAATTTAAATAAAAATTTGTCAGGGTGCCTGGCTGGCTCCGTTGGTGGAGTGTACGACTCTTGATCTCAGGGTTGTGAGTTTGAGCCCCATGCTGGGTGTAGAGATTACTTAAAAATAACATCTTAAAAAAGAAAAACGCATTTCTGTAGCATGTGCAAATCATGTGGAGTGCCACACTTCGGTAATTAAGGCCACGGGGACGAAGAGCTGTCATCTTCTGCACGGCGCTCTCTGTACTGAGAGCTCTGAGAGCTGCAGCCTGCCAGCTCCCACCCCCACTGGTGTTGGTCGGGAAGGACAGTGGCAGTGTGGACAGGCCCCAAGGTACACCTGGGTGGCACTTCCCCTCTGTGATGGGACCAGCGTTTCGTAACACAGACGAGCTCGGCTTCTGCTTGATGAATAGTCCCCGTATTTTCAGAGCCGCAAAGTAGGATACACCGTTTGGTCCCAAGAGAGGATCTTTAGAACTGAGACAGTGCCAGAAAATATAGGGAGTAAGCTTGTTGTCCTCAGAGTTTCTAGGGGAGGGGGTGGGGCTCTTCTCCTGCCCCATCCAGGGCCTGAGGACAGCTTGTGCCCTTTGCTGCCTTGCTGGGGTTTTATGAGCTGGCTTTAAAGGAACTAGGCAGTTTCACAGACTTTAATTCCTTGTATCTTATTACTTAATGCCCTGAGGGTCTTTCAGAAGCATGCACTGCTGTGGTCAAAACTAACTGGAGAGAGAAAGAGAGGAGAGACAGAGAGGAAGCAGCTGAGTCGAGGGGTGGGGACCAGGGGGCTCACCCCTGAGAAGGAAAATAATGTGAAAGCCCAGGAGTTCCCTCAGGCTCTCCCCCAGGAGAGAAGGGGGACAGCAGAGAAAAATAAAAGCGCTCCCACTGGGGGTAGGGAGAGGGGGTCTTTGGAATCTTTAGAGAGTGAATGATTTACCTGTGATTTTCCTGCTTCACTCACTGCAGGGCATTTCCCTTGTATGCATTGGGCACTTAGGACTCCTGATTGCAAGGGACAGAAGAGCCAGCTCCCATAGTCCTCAGCACACACCGAAGGCCCTGACTCCCGTAGGCTGCAGTGCGCTGGGTAGCACTGGTTTCAGGCACGGCTGGGCGTGAACCTTAGCGTGTTCAGGACTCATTTCCTCTTCACTCTGCAGGTCTGTTTCTTTTTTTATCTTTGAGTGGGCTTCTGTCTTGACTTGAGATGGTTCTAGAATGATGGCAGTACCCCCGTCTCTGGCTTCTGGGACATAGTCAGCCACCACTCACTGGCCTTCAGCTTTTTATCAGATCCAGTGTAGCAGGAAAGGTCAAGGCCATTTCCACCAAATTCGGACCTTGCTCTGAACTGCAAGAGAGAAAAACCGAAGGGCAATGACCAGGGAGAAAAACTGAAGGGCAATGACCAGGCATTGAGCTTGGTTCAGAAAGATCTCTCTGGTGGTGTCTCCAACAGATGTGCAAGATAATGTATGGATTGCCATCACCAAGTTGGGACCTGCCCTACCAGTCTTCTCTATTAGAATGATGGGGAAAATATTTTTTTAAAGACAGCAGTACACTTGTCCTTGGCAGTGATGGAGTCCTTCAGAGACGCCCTCCGGGCCAGACACACTGTGGCCAAGCAGGGGCCTGGTAAACCCTCGTCTCTTCATGTGGTCTCTTCCACTGGCTTCTCCTCTCCGGCTCCCTGCCTTAATGTGTTTCCTCTTCAGACTTTCTGCTTGTGTTCCCTAATTTAGCTGACAGCATAACCCAAAGATACGGGCCACATAGGAAGCCAGAGGGACTTGGTTTGGAATTTCCTGACCAAGAATACAGAATAACTCCAATTTATCGCTAGACGCTGACGTTTGTTTCCTCCTAGAACCTTTAAAATAAAATCGATATTCTTCATGTATCTGTCTGGAGGAAGGGTCTCAGACAATCTCAGGGTCACCTTTTGCCCTGAGAGGTGATCAAGTCTCGGTCCATCCTAGGTGGCTGCTCCTTGCCCCTGCCCCCGCCCGCCTGGCTCCACTGGGGGCTGCTCTTAGCACCCACCTCGTCTCCCTTGAACGTGGGCCAGATGCTGATTTCGCCAGGAGAATCAAGGCTTTGCTGCCATTTACCTTGGAAACAGACAAATTAAAGCGGATTTGAATCTCTCTGATTTACCAAGAGCTTTCACTTTTCATCCTCAGTCTCCTCGGATTACCGAATACATTTCACAAGGAAGGCAGAAATTATGTGTTTCTGGTTATTGCTGTATTCCCCCCCGCCACCCCCAAGCACAATGACTGAAAGCTCCAACAACTGTCTTTTGAACTATGAGGGTTTGTGATTTGGGCTATGCTCTGTCAGGGAAGGCTCATCTTGGCTCCAGGAAAGGTAAGCAGAGGCAACTGGACAGGTGGGCTTCTCCAGGGGCTGTTTGGATTTCCTTAGAGCATGGTGGCTGGGTTCTAAGAGCAAGCAGGCCGAGACAAGAGGTGAAAATTTGCAGTTTTTGTAAGACCTGGGTCTGGACACTGGCATAGCAGAATTTGTATCAAATCCTCCTGGTCAGCTGTCACAAAGCGTGTGCGAAGACCTTTCAATGGGGGGAGTGGTGAAGAATTTGGGGGCCATGGGTTTTTTTTAAAGATTTACTTATTTATTTTAGAGCGAGAGCACGTGTACTCGAGCGCTCATGAGCAGGGGGAGGAACAGAAGGGGAGGGGGTGGAAGGGGAAAGAATCCAAGCAGACTCTGAGCTGAGCATGGAGCCAAATGTGGGCCTCGATCTCATGACCCTGAGATCATGACCTGAGCTGAAACCAAGAGTCCAGCACTCAACGGACCGATCCATCCAGGTGCCCCCGGGAGGGTGGGGTATGTTTTAAAATTGCCAAACTGAGATGAGAACACTGAAGCTCTAAGAAGTTTCGTGACTTGTGTGAGATCACTTCAGTAGACACATTTCAAGGTGCCCATCTAATTTATTACCACCTTCTTGGAGATTTGCTCTTTTCCGCGGGGTGGTCCCCGAGGCCCTGTTCATACTCTGGAACTAGGTACCTACCATAGGATTTCCACGGTCTGTGTCACTAGGGCCCCTGGAGTTTTGCAATGCCGCTGTGTAAGAGCCCTGCTGTGACTTGCTCCCAGGAGTTCGGAATGTGTTTGCAGACAGCCTGGGACTGTGATAGGCTGGGGTTCACGCTCCTGGAGTACTGTGTTGAGGTCAGAGGATCTGGGGTCGAGAGCCAGG
The DNA here is from genome assembly GCF_002007445.2 of Ailuropoda melanoleuca. Lineage (NCBI taxonomy): Eukaryota > Metazoa > Chordata > Mammalia > Carnivora > Ursidae > Ailuropoda > Ailuropoda melanoleuca. The sequence goes on from NC_048220.1 coordinate 7,963,305, forward strand.
GGCACCGCTGTTACATGGTGGATGTAGGGAAGTTATTTCTTTTCCCTGGGCGTCAGTCTCCAGTAAACAAGGAAGGTGAATGATGTTAATGATCGGCATTCTTGTAGTTCACGGCAGGGCTGGAATGTCCAAACCTGGTCTCCTAAAGCGCTTTCGATGTCTTATCTCCTGGTATTTTGATTCTTATCTCCTGGAATGTCCAAACCTGGTCTCCTAAAGCGCTTTCGATGTCTTATCTCCTGGTATTTTGATTCCTGTCTTAGCACAGCCAAAGATTGAGAATGGGTAAAAGGTGGCTCAGTTTGTGATTGATTCACGTTCTGAAGCCACTGATTGTCTACTTCCATGAAGGACGGCTGAGGCTGAGCTCCGGAGAGCCCTGAGATACCCTGGGCAATGGGTCAACAGAGCAATGGAAAGTTCCACAGGGCCAGTCTTACCTCGCAGGGCTGCTGTGTGGGCCAAAGGAAATCATGGCCACAGAGGAACTTAGCAACTATGGGACCCTTCATGACATTGTTTTTGCTCTCATTGCTATATGCCTGTGGTTTTCAAGTGTGATGACTTTGCCCCCAGGGGACAACTGGCGATGTCTGGAGACATTTTTGGTCTTCACAAGTGGGGAGGGGGTGCTACTTGACATCTCGTGGGCAGAGGCCAGGGATGCTGCTACACATCTGTAATGCACAGAGCGTCCCTGAACCCTCCCCAGTAAAGAATCATCCAGCCCAAAATACCTCTAGTATCGCGGTTGAGAAATCCCTCTCTACTGTATCACCCAAGGGAAAATCTGAGTTTACAATGTACACTGAATCAAAGTTTAGGTTCGGGCTTGAGTTTGCACTACTGGGCATTTCTTTCTGGGTCATACTTTGTCATCTTGCTGACAGCTGAATTCTCCCCACATCTTGTGTTAATTTCATGAGTCCCTACTTCCTTGCCCGGGAGACCCGCACACGACCTCATCTGGGCTCCCGGTCATCTCGTTCTAGTAAATGTGCTGTGTCTGTTCTGTCCCGTGTCAGTTCATGTGGGACACTTACGCTCTGTCTCAGTTTCCCCTTTAGTGTGAGTGTGCACATGCATATCCCATGGCCACTAGATAGCTCGTGTGTGCACACAGGACAGGATTGTGTGTTTGTGCACGTCTTAGAGGGGCCTATGACGGAGTAGGAGATCTCTAATGCGACAATATCCCCATTCCTCAGTGTTGCACCTGCCGTGCTCATGCACCATGTGTAACCATAAGCGTTGCAACAATGGGTGTCTGAAGAGTAGAGAGTGAGCCGATGTCATTAGGGATGGCTATGAGACAATGCTGTTTTAAAAATGGAATGTTCTGCACAAAAAAAAAAAGTGCCAAGGAAAGTATTTTTCAAAATGTTTTGGACCGTAACCTTCAGAAAAACAATCTGATATCACAGCCCTGCATACCTATCGATACACATAATTCAAACTAAAGTTTTGTGTAAAAAATACCCTTCTTACATGCAATGCTCTTGGGTATTTTCTTTTCTGTTTTATTTACACTGCCATCCACTAAATTCATTCCATGACTTACCAATGACTCTGACCTGCAGTTTGAAAATAGTGATGGGGGATGTGGAGCTGTGCCTGGGTGGCTCAGTTGGTTAAGCGTCTGCCTTCAGCTCAGGTCATGATCCCAGGGTCCTGGGATCAGGTGCCCCATCGAGCTCTGTGCTCAGCGGGGTGTCTGCTTCTCTCTCTGCCTCTGCTTCTCCCCCACTCATGCTGTGTCTCTGTCTTGCTCACTCTCTCTCTCAATTAAATGGAATCTTAAAAAAAAAAAAAAAGGAAGGAAGAAAGAAAACGGTGATGGTGAGGTGGAAGCCCTAGGGTAGAAGGCTGGCCCATGAGAAATGGGTGCGGGTGGGGAAGATGAAGTCAGGTGGCTAGAGTTGGCAGGCCTGGCAACTGCAAGGGTACGACACGATCCTTCATCTTGGTATCCAGTTCCTCAGAACTTCTGGGCCCGTGCCACCAGGAACGGTTGTAATGCAGGAGCTCAAGTCCTCAGTGAACACAGGGGAGCCATTGGGGTGGCCATGGGGGGCCAACAGGGGGAGGGAGCATGGGCGGATTGGGACAAACCTCAGAGGGAGGGTTTGCTCTGAGTGTAGGCATATTGGTGGTAGAGAAGAAATATGATCACCCTTCCAGGCCCACGAACTCATGGCTCCGGAAGGTATCCTACCCACAGCACAGCTGCTCGGCCCAGGTGGGAAACCCTTGCTGCTGACTTTGTTCTTTTGACAAGCCGTGTATTAGCACCAACTATTATGTGGTCCGTACACTTCTGCGACCTGTTTTGTTCTTCCTAAGAGCATCCAAGTCGAGCTAAAAGTTGATGCTAAGGGATCCGCAGGTGCACCTGGGGCACTGATAACATCATCTTCTTTCTCCCACACTTAGCCTTCCGCACTAACATGCCATAAGCCAAATGCAAGAAAGCAATAGAAACAGTGTAAAAATCTGAGCTTGTTACGGAGGCCTTGAAAGTGCTTCTTGATCCCATTATGACAGATTTTAAGGCAAGATTGTGTGACTCAGATTAGCTCGAATGCCTGCGAGAGTGCTGGGAATAAGCAAGCAGCCAATCTACAGTCTAATGACGAAGGACTCGGGTCATTGGACTCCAATTATGGCTTCAGGCATAATGTCCCTGCTTCAAGCCCTTGGGGAGAAGACTGGGCTTGAAAAGATCACAGTTTATTGACCTCTTTCTGGCTCAGTATCCATCTATAGTTCTCAAAGGGCAAGACACAGCTCCAGACGCCGCCCTCTCTGGCTCTGTAGCCTGTGGCAGAGGCTGGAGTCTCTTGGACGCACAGGTGCCTTCTGGTTCAGGTGCCCACCAGCTTTCCCACCTAGATGTCCATTGCCCATTTTTAATACAGGGATCTTGTGATCTTTAAATAACATGTTGAGCCTGAAACACACAGTCGAGTACCTGGTTCAAAGCCAGTCCCTAAAAGTCTTTCTTCTGCCCTGTCTCCCTTTCTCCTCCCTCCCTATGGTAGATGCCTTATTATTTTCCAGTCTTCTCCCCTGTGTCCCATTTGCCATGGGACTTTGATGTTCCTTCCACGAGAGGCAAGAATATATTTTTCCTTCCCACTGATCATGGGCTCAGTCACTTGATTTGGGCTTGGCCATGTGAGTTGCTTCGGCCATTGAGATATTGGCAGCTATAGCATGACTGGAGGCTTGCAATGGGTTATTCGCTTCCTCTCCCGCTTTTTACGGTGAAAGCATCAGGCCTCGCAAAGCTGCTGGACCAAGATGGAAAAGAGAGCTCGCGTGAAGACCTCGCCCCAGCCCCAGCTTGGAGCCCAGTCCAGCAGAGCCCTGCCTAGATCAGCTCAAGCACAGCCGATCTTCAGATGCACCAGGGAGAAATAAATGCTGATGCTTGTACGTTTCCAAGCTGACCTTGCATTACCGTAGCGATCGCTAGCGGGCAGCTACCGCACGGTTTCCACGCTCCGCGATAAACACAGCATCTATGGAGCAACCTGTTCCCGAGCAGCACAAAGCGGCTCAGGGACACATAGAAGGGACTAGAGCTTTGTTCTCTTGCTAGCTCCTAAAAACATATATGGTGTCACGTGCTGAGCCCCCATTTTTATTTGTGTGTGGGGGGGGATGGATTTCATATCAAAATGAAACTCTTTGGAGGTAGCACTATTTCCCTCAAGGTCATAATGCCAGAATTACTGTTTCTCTGACGAGGGCCAGACTATTGCTCATAGGAAAAAGAGGCGCGCTCTGCAGGCATTCAGGTTGTATTGATTCCAGAAGGACGCGAATCCAGCTGGGGGAGGTTGTCTGCTCTCAGGTGATCCTACGGTGGCTTGAGCCTTGCGTGGTAGAGAAACTACATGAATCCCTGTGGTGCACAGGACGGAGTTCCACCCCACCCCTCCAGGAGACGGCATTCCCACTGGCCCTGGGGACTTGTCTCCCAGGAGGTGGGTTGTATCCGAACCGAGCGTGGAGAGGAGCCACAGAAGCGTCCGGGAGGCTCGTGAGGAGACCTCGGGCCCCAGAGCAGGTGGGGTGGTTCATACTATGCGTGCCAGGGAGCTGGGGGTGGGATTGAGGCCCAGACTTGCCACCAGCCACGTAGTAGCTGTCTCCAGCACAGTGTAGACGGAGGGGGAAGCTTTCTTTTCCTAATTCTCACAGGAGCACAGCAGAAACCGGCAGCCTGTCTGGGCAAGAACAAAGCGCCCCCTCTGCGGGACATCCCCTGAAGGCCTGAACTCCGGCTCCCCTTGGATCAGGGAAGGAACAATGTGAGTTAAACAAAGCCATTTCTTCTGGCTCATCTATGGTGTCTGCCCTAGGATACCTCCCCAAACCTCCAGGAAAGTGTCCCGAGGGGTTCAGAGTGGGTCCTCCTGGGAGGATGGGCGGGGTGGTTCCTCCAAAGAGGAAACACCTGTTTCCTGGTCACCTGGCAGCACCCGGCCCCTCCCGCCGTGGAGAGTGCTCGAAGTAGCTGACTGCAGACCACACACAATTCCTCAAGCCCGGGAGACTGAGGCGTATTTCTCTGCTTGCCGTGGGCCTCTGTTGGGTAATGCGGGACATCCCCTGTGGGCCAGAAAGAAGGCAGGGTCCTGACACACCCTGGTTCCCTTTCTATACTCTTTCAAGAGCAAAGATCTTTTTTAGCTTTTAATTTTGTGCAGCGAACTCCCACCCCTGTGTTTCCTTGTTTTCTCTTTCCTCTGTGCATAGGACACTCAGGACAGATCCAAGTTTTGTGGGGCCCAACGCCTCTGCAATTTGGAGGGACCGTTTTATGAAAAAACAAATGTAAAATGACAATATAGGTTTCGCTGTCGCAGTGAATGGTTGTTGTTGACTATGAGAATGGAAGGGGCTGGTGGAAGTATCGGGGCCTGAAGCCTGAGTCTCCTAGCTCCAGGGTACTTCTGCCTCTGACCACAGTTGACGTAATTTCTCCCCCTTAGGTCTGGGAGGGTGATAGCTAGGAGCCAGAGCCGCCTCAGAGGGGAGGAGGAGCAAGGGCCCCCCCCTGGCCTTTCTGTGCGGCTGGCCTTCATGTGCCCTCCACCGCGCACAGCCAGGCCAGGGGCGTCCTGCCAACATGGCGGCTGGCCACCATCTGTGGGGTTCCCCTCACAGGGTGCCAGCAAGGGCACGGCCGGGCTGCTTGGCCAGATCCATCCCTCCTGACCATAAAATGAGTGGGATACTCATGCTGAGGTCTCGGCCTGTGTCATGTGTTACCCTCAGCCCTTTGATCATCCCATTGGGGGAACCCACTGGGAGGACACCAGGGAGACTCTGGAAGCATCCACCACCACTTCCTGTTTTCTCAAGGAGCACACCCAAACCTCCCCAAAGACCCCTTGCTCTAAAACAGTCTCTTCCAAGGCTTCCTTTTCTTTAAAACGTCTACAGCGTACCGTTCTTTGAGGGAAGAAATGGCATGAGGGCTTTTTGCCCTGCAAACTGATCTAAGGGAGGATAAAAAAGGTGGCCGGGGGTGGGGGTAACCAATACTTTCCTGGGTAGTTTTTCAGGCCTTAGGAAGGATGAGAAAGGAACCCGGCCAAGTCTGGAGAGCCAGAATTAAGGCATGGCTGTTTCGTAACCCTAATTTGGGGTCATTTGGTTCCTGCTGCTGTTTACCTTTACTTCTCTCAATGCAAAGCCTGCTTGGCCCATTTAGGGTCATGTTTCCACCCCTCGTTTATGACACATCAGGTCAACCTGAGCAGTAGCCCTGTCGAGGAGGCACGCAACTCATTCTGCATGGGGAGCTGGGGGGCTGGTACCAAGAATGGGGAAGAGGTGCAGGGGCACCCACATTATGTATGAAAGTCACTTCTGATGGCAGACTGCTGCGGAAGCTACTTCCCCTGCTGGGCCATTCACCTCTGGGTGAAATCACGGAGTTCAGGGCGTGTGCTGCAAGATGGGACTTCAGGAAGGGTCTAGAACATGCAAATAGGCACACCAGGGTGAAGGATCCAGGAGAGAGAGAAGATTCTGAGCCCTAGAGCAGCGAGGAGGGTGTGGGAACCATGTGTCAAATGAGATGGGAAGGCCAGGAAGAGGAGGATGGACCGTGATCAGAAAATGGGTCCCATCCCCCAGTGCATCTAGGGAGCACTCGGACCTTCAGACTGGAGCTGCTTCTATAACTACGCCCTGTCCTTACAGAGTAGCCGTTTTCAAAACTTTATCTTGGCATCCCAGCCCAAATGGGGTCAGAGAGCAAAGGAGGCAAGCTCCAAGGAGAGGGTGATTTTGCCTTTACTAGCTGAGTCTGAAGCTTCGAGAAGCATGTGTCTCCGCAAGGGATTCTGGGAGATCTGAGGTGTTGCCTGGTCATAGGCAAAGTTGGCCTGAGAGACGTGTGTGGGGAAGTCATAAAAGCCACGGGAGATGATGAGAGATTTGTTCTCTGAAACGGGAGAAAGCATGAAAAAGAAGAAGGAAAAAAAAGAAAAGAAATCACTTGTGCGTTTTGAAAAAGCAAACTTAGGTCATCACTCAGCCCTGCTGGAGGACTTACCGTGTCAAACAGCACGTCACCATGAATGCTCAGGAGCGACATGCCAAGGTCTCTCATTTTAGAGTGTCGGTGTTGCCTTGCAGCCCACTCCTGCTTCTGGTAACATAAATCCCTTGTATGTTCAAACCAGAGAAATGTTCCCTTCTCCAGCCCCATTCTTCAGGCTCAGAACACATGTCATGAGCAAATCCTAGACTGGCAGACCGGGGAAAGGGCCCTGGGCTCTGAACGGGTGGCTGCTGAGACTTGCCAGGGAGGAAGAGGGCGTGTGGTTAATGTCAGAGGCAGAGCCGAAGTAAGCAGTCCCATCTTTCTCCCTGCAGAGAGCAAGAGGAGGAGCGTTCTGCAGCTTCTCGCATCTTCCCAGCCTCCTGGGCTCTCATTCCCCCCCTGCCCCCCATGGAGAACAGGTGTATTTCCGGTCCACATGCCCCACAAACCACAGCTCTCTGCCTGGAACCGCTGTCCTCAGTCCCTAGTCCATTCTGGGCTCCTGTCCGTCATTCATCTGTGCTGCCCCTGGCTTTTTATCCCATTAGAATCCCGCAGCACTAATGGGAACAAGCTTTTTTTTTTTTTTGGTCCTTTTAACTATGGAGAAGCAGAAAGTACCTGTGTGTCCTTTACCAAGGAATATATTTTTAGATTGTTTCCAAATGCATCTTTTTTTTTTTTTCCTCCCAAGCTCCTAGATTTATTCTTGGCAGTGGCCCCCCGCTGCTGACTTGACTTCTCTTCTTGGCTGTGCCTAAGAGGATCACTGAGCCAGTGTCCCTAGTTATCTGTTGTATGATATGGGGAAGGACACACGGTTCTGCTTTGCAAGAGAACACCGAGCTTGTATGGAATACCCTTGCTTCGGCTCCCAGTTGCTCCTGGTGAGGATTTGTTGACCGATTTTGGACTCTCTAAGCTTTCTGGATATGGATTTAAGGATCTTAAGCAAATACACAAAACCCACAAGATGAGTTCATCACTCCCTGCTTAAATATCTTTGATGGTTTTGACGCCAAAGCCCGGATTCTCCAGCCCTCCTTCAAAGGCCCTTCATGACTTAACTGCAGCCAAATTTTCAGGCTCCCACGTGTTCCACCATGACCATGACTGTGACCATGACCACGCACACCACCTTATATCCTTCTGCCAGCACTGGCTGTGACCCAGAGCTGAGCTTTCCTTTACCCGCCTGAGGCCCTCCGCGGGGAGCCAGCCTATGCTCCTGCCTGGTGTCCCAGGCACTAGCATCCCTGGCGAGTGAAGTTCATGGCTCCCTTCTGTGTTTCCATGTTTGATGTTCATCTCTTTACCGGGACACTTAGCAAGGTGCATTTTAACTAGTTCCTCACTTCTACCTTCCCTGAGTGTGGGTTCCCCGAAGGAAGGGGCCACGTTCCTATTCTTAATTTTAAATCCTAAGGACAGAGTCTGGCCAGAGCAGGCGCCCAGTGAATAATCTGATGAGTAAAATGAACAATTCTGCAAGAGCAGCTTTCCCTTAAGCACTGGAAAATGAGTGCTTTTTCAGTGGACACACGTCTGTCTGTCCGTCCCTGCACGGGCAGGAGGTTTGGGGAAGGACTCATCCCTATTGTCCTTCCCTTGCCTGGCTCTCTGTGGGCCAAAGGGGTCAGAATTCCAGGGTGTTCGCTAACGCCTCTCCTGGCGATGTGTTTCCTGTTCCTAGCTAAAGGGAACTCTATGCCATCACGTATTCTTTCTTTTTTCTCTCTTGGAGGACAGGAAGTTGGAAGCGAAGCCTGTGCTTCCTGCTATAATTATTCTGTAATTGTTCTATCCCATCCCCCACTGCCTCTTGTCCTTGGCTCTTGCCCTTCGACACTCGTTTTTGAGGTGGTGTGGTTCTTTCATATCTGAGCTTTTCACTGAAAGCTGTGTCACATCCCTTTGGAAGCAGGTGGAGTATAAATAATAAATTAGGGATGAGCATATGATCCAGGGCTCTGCTGATGCTGCACGGGGGCCTGGCCTGCTAAGGTGGGGGGCCCGCCACCCTGTTTGTGAGGGTATGCTCCCGGCCCCCTCAGGGGCACACTCCAGATTCTTGGTCACGTGAGAGAAGAGGTCTCTGTCACTGTTCCTGTCCTCGCTAGCTAGACCTGGTCACAGAATCCCTTGGCTATGTTACTCTCCAGAGCATCTCTCGAAAATCCCAGAGAAGGGGTTCTGTGCATGCCGGGAATTCATCTTTTCTGTCCACCCTGACTTGCCTGCCAGGGGTTTTGTAGGACGATGCTGTTCCAAGTTGGGGATGAGGACACATTCATCAGGGCTATGTTATTTGTGGATAAGTATGTGAAACGTGTCAGGAGATGTTAAAAAAAACAGAGCTGTGCAGTGGTGTGTCTTTGCCGGCTTTAAAACTATCATAACTCATGGTGGTTCAGTGGGTTGAGCGTCTGACTCTTGGTTTTTGGCTCAGGTCGTGATCTGACCTGAGGGTGGTGAGATCGAGCCCCGCGTCAGGCTCCGTGTTCAGCGGGAAGTCTGCTTGAGATTCTCTCTCCCTCTGCCCCTTCCCCAACAGTTTGCCCTGCCCCCATCTCTCTCTTTCTAAAATACACACACACACACACACACACACAAGATAAAGGATTGATCGCAGGAAGTAGACCTCAAGCAACAGTGGGAGCTCGCTGAGAAGTCCATGCAAGGCTACTGTCTCTGCTATTAGGGCCGGAGTCACCACAGGACAGTCAGGAAGAAAAGCTGACATGATGCTGGTGAGGAAAAGGACAAACTGGGAAGACCAGTGAGGATCAGCTGGAATCCATGAGAACTGCCTGGAACCTTTGTCTATCTTTCACCACCTTGATGCCACAGGTGACCTGCCAGAGAGGCTGGTGTTCCGCGCCATGCAGCTGCATGGCCACCTGGCCCAGGACTCGGAGAAGATAAAAGAGCTACAGGGCTGGTCGATGCGCCAAGCTGGTTACACACAAGAGCACCTTGCCCTTGACGGTGACCTTCAAAGCATAAGAGCTGCTGTGTTACTTCCACCATCTAATTTTTTCTCATAGTCATCCCTAACCTAGAACCGTACAGGAAAGGGAGTTTTTGGAAAATACACGTCTAGCTTAGCTGGGTTGATGAGGTTCAAAGTCACCGCCTGCCCCTGCTATTATAACACCGTGGGGGAGGTTTGCCTTACTTAATAAATAGGGTTAGAACAAGTTGTACCTGTTTGGAAGATAAGAAGCTTCAAACTATTCCCAGTGCACATAGAAAAAGAAATTAGGAAAATGGAGAAAATCCATGGGAAAAAAAGAGAAAACATTCTCTTTTTGTGTTTCCAAGCCCATGAAAAGTTGCTTAACTTTACTAACGTTCGGGAATATGGACACTAAAAACTGTGAGAATTTTTACCTATGAGATTGACCAAACTTAAAAAGATGGAGACCTTCCAAGGGTGGTTAGGGGACCGGGAGAGGGGAGATCACACTTGTCATTACTTGTTCTGGACTGGCTGTGTTCCTCCCATTTTTTTTTTTAAAGGATTTCATCCATTTATTTGAGAGAGAGAAAAAGAGTGTCCAAGTAGGGGGAGGGGCAAATGGGGGGGAGCCCTCTGAGGGGGCTCGGTCCCAGGACCCCAGGATCACAGCCGGAGCTGAAGGCAGACACTTAACTGAGCTGCCCAGGCACCCCTCTGCCCAAATTCTTTTTTTTTTTTTTCATTTTATTATATTATGTTAATCACCATACAGTACATCCCCAGATTCCAATGTAAAGTTTGATGCTTCATTAGTTGCGTATAACACCCAGTGCACCATGCAATACGTGCCCTCCTTACTACCCATCACCAGTCTATCCCATTCCCCCACCCCCTCCCCTCTGAAGTCTTCAGTTTGTTTCTCATAGTCCATAGTCTCTCATGTTTCATTCCCCCTTCTGATTACCCCCCTTTTCTTTATCCCTTTCTTCCCCTACCGATCATCCTAGTTCTTATGTTCCATAGATGAGAGAAATCATATGATAATTGTCTTTCTCTGCTTGACTTATTTCACTTAGCATTATCTCCTCCAGTGCCGTCCATGTTGCAGCAAATGTTGAGAATTCGTTCTTTCTGATAGCTGAGTAATATTCCATTGTATATATGGACCACAGCTTCTTAATCCAGTCATCTGTTGAAGGGCATCTCGGCTCCTTCCATGATTTGGCTATTGTGGACAATGCAGCTATGAACATTGGGGTGCATATGGCCCTTCTCTTTACTACGTCTGTATCTTTGGGGTAAACACCCAGTAGTGCAATGGCTGGGTCATAGGGTAGTTCAATTTTTAACTTTTTAAGGGACCTCCACACTGTTTTCCAGAGTGGCTGTACCAACTTGCATTCCCACCAACAATTGTAGGAGGGATCCCCTTTCTCCACATCCTCTCCAACAATTGTTGTTTCTTGCCTTGTCTATCTTTGCCATTCTAACTTCTGCCCAAATTCTTACATTACAACCTTACCGCGCTCGGTGACGGTGCTAGGAGGTGGGGCCTTTGGGAAGAAATTACAGTTAGAGGAGGTCATGAGGGTGGGGCCCTAATCAGGGCCATTAATGCCCTTAGGAGAGTCGCAAGAGAGTGTGTGTGTCCTTTCTCGGCTTTCTGCCAGGTGAGGATACAGTGAGAAGTATCTACCACCTGCCACTGTGATCTGAGACCTTCGGTCTACAGAACTGTTGTTTATGAACCACCCAGTTTATGGTATTTTGCTATAGTGGCCCGAGCTGACTGAGACACTGGTATCACTAGGAAGGAGCATTTTTGAGTGATTTTCAGGAACATTGATACTGAAATACACATACGTTTTTGTGATAGTAACCCAACTTCTTGGAATGGAATGAAGAAAAATAACAGTTTTTATTTTATTTTTATTTTTTAAGATTTTATTTATCCATTTGACAGAGAGAGACAGTGAGAGGGAGAAGCAGACTTCCCACTGAGCAGGCAGCTAAATGCGGGGCTCAATCCCAGGACCCTGGGATCGTGACCTGAGCCAAAGGCCGACCCTTAAGGACTGAGCCACCCAGGCGTCCCTAATGTCAGTTTTTAAAGATATAGGTTCAAGTTTATGATGTTAGCTTTGTTAACACGGGGACAACTGAATATATCATGCGACATGCTGGTGGTGTTTGTAACATTACGAAGTCCAGTACTGCTCTTACTGGGATATCTGGTTAGTGCAAGTGATGTGATTAGCAATATACGGTTAACGGAAATATAGATTCCATATTTGAAAAAATCCTGCAAGAGAGAAAGTGTGTGGGGGGAACGTGTCCAGTTGTCGACAGCAGTTGTAGTGTGTATGTGCGTGTACAAAAGGAGTAGGCTTCCCCGGGGAAAAACACTATTACACGTAGACACCGATTGCATAATGTGTGCTGACTCCAGAGACCTTAACATCTCAAGAAATGTGTCCATCTTAGATTTGAAAGACTTTGGGTGCTTGCACAGTCTTATGGGAGCCATTTCTATTGGGTCTTTTTTTTTTTTTAAGATTTTATTTATTTATTCGACAGAGAGACAGCCAGTGAGAGAGGGAACACAAGCAGGGGGAGTGGGAGAGGAAGAAGCAGGCTCCTAGTGGAGGAGCCTGATGTCGGGCTCGATCCCAGGACCCTGGGATCACACCCTGAGCCGAAGGCAGATGCTTAACGACTGTGCCACCCAGGCGCCCCCTCTATTGGTTCTTTATTTCTATTTGCTGGGGTTTTTTTCCTCATGGGACAATCCCTCTATGCCACCCTATGTCCAAAGGCAACCACCAGCCCCACTCATATAGCTAATTCCTGCTCATTTGTCAAGACACAGCTGAGGGGCCACCCCCTCTGAGAAGCCTTCTCAGAGCCCCTCCAACCCCGCAGTCTGGGGAGGGTGCCCCTCCTCTGGCTTCTCAGTGGGTCACATGGATCCAATCATGGCATTGACCCAACACTTCACGTTCATCTCTTGATGTGCTCACTTTTCTTGTCCTTGGAATAGCAGCATGCAACATGACAGATATTTTGGGAAAATACGTTGTGTGTGTGACCATTAGAATAATGCCACCATTCCTAAAAACCTAGTGCTAACAACAACCAGAGTAAGGGGAGTCTCTGTATTATTACGACCCCCCTGTAGCCACGCATCCCACCCCTCACCGTGTCTGAACGCAATACATGGATTGGGATTTTTCCTCTTCACCTGACATCTGGCGTTCCGATATTCCGGGGAACCTAGATTTTAATGCTAACATTGAAGGGTAAAAATATATCGAGCGCCTATCGGGTCACGTTAGCCGCATGGAGTGTCATGTTTGTTTTGACACGTCCGGGGCCCAGAGACGGCTTACAGAGCTGACGCTCAGCGTAATGCTCTCACACGTTGAGTAGAGATGTCAATTACGGCCAGAATGGACTTTTAGGAAAGCAGAGAAAAATCCGGTACTGCCTACCTGTGTGTGAATCCTCAGGACCATGTGAACACCACAGGGAAGGGTCCCTGTCCTTTGACCCCTCCTCCCCCCCGTGATGGTGCTCTACGTGGCAAGGCAAGATGGGGAATGGCCACCATGTCTTGAGAGCTAGTGTGTGCCTGCGCTTTTCCTCAATTATCTAATTTAATGACCTCTGAAAAAACTTATCTTTTTTAAAATGAGGGACTGGGGGCTCAGAAAGATTCAGTAATTTTCCCCCACACCCCGAGCTTTTCAGTGCTTATTTTCAAATGCCCAATTCGGACTACGCTCCCTCCTTCTGTCCTTAGATGGCCCTTGAGAAGTTCTCCGGAGGACAGGGTGATGCCTGGTCTGTGTGAAGTCTCCTCGGAGCCCAGGTACGCTATGATCTGGCGAAGCAGGATTGCTTGCAGGCCTCCCCTGACATCAGCCATCCCAGCTACAGACTCCAGCCCCTAGGCTCCAATCCCAACTCCCAAGGTTGAGCCTCAGAGAGCTGATCAGTTTCTACTAGTGTGTGAATAGGGAGGTGATGTACTTTGGAAGCTTGGCCACCTTTCTGCAGTGGCCACTTTAGGCTCATGCGTATGTCCTAGGAGCGCAGCAGTCTCTGGGACTAAACCGAGACAGGGCACTGGAGGCCAAGGGGCCCCAGACAGACACAGAGAGCACCCTGCTTCTTAACTTTCTAAGTTTTGAGTTCCAGGCTCTGATGAGCCCAGTAAACTCCAGCAGCCAGTATTTGCGATAATCCCATGTCCTGATAATGAACTGTGATTTTACTTAAAGGAAGCTTGACTATATGTCAAGTTAGTTTGGTACCCAAGTTGTATCCTACATCCAGAAGGTTCGTGTCCCCTGATTCATCAGTTCTCTGTGCAAACTGCCATTAATCACCATGCCTTCCAGAAGATTGGCAAAGATGATTTAGCTGAAGCAGCCTGTGGTCCCACATGTTCTAGACGCACGACAACGGCTCACTTACCATCTCACCTCCTAGTGTGCCAATATGTGCTCTTCCCCTCAAACTGCATTCATCCCAGCCCTTAGGGGATGTGGATATTTTAACCATCTCCATATTCCAAGTAGCTTTTGGCTCTGAAGCCTGAGCTTTCTAGGGTACATCTGGTGAACGTCCAGCTGCTGAGGCATGAGTACTCTCTACTGAGGGCATCTTTATTTTGAAGGTTCTGGGGAAAAGTCTTTAATCTAGCTTGGGCCACCTGTCCACCTCTTGTGTAGGGGAGAGTAAGCAAACTTAATTTATGGCCCCATCACGATCATGACAAAGGGGACACCAACTCACCAAAAGAAAAATAGGATGATACCGTTATTAAAAAAAAAAAAAGAGGCAAGGAAACATGGTGTCCAAATGTCCACCACTACCTGAGGATTTTATGTGTGTCCTCTGCTCATTTTTATCTGGGTCCTTACTATACCAAGACCAATGGGAAAGTTGCTTTGTTCCCTCCCCACGAATCGCACAGGCTGCTTTTACAGTTGGATTTCCCACCTTCCCATGACGTTCCCTGTATTCATTTCGGTCCAGTTTAACCTGCATTAAAAATGTATAGGCTGGGGTTGTAGGGTCCCTCCAGGGCTTCCCATGTCCTTTAGCATGAGCTGGATCCCATGAAGCCCTTAGGATAACCATCATGCATGTCAGTCTTCTTATGTTGCTTTGGCATCTCACGGTTTTTTATCTTACTGAAAAGTCTTCAAGTTCTGGGTTTCCCTGCTGCTTCTTGGGCAACTGTCCCATCCCAAAAGGCCATTATTAAGCGTGTTTCTAAGACCCTAAAGACTTATACCAATTCTCCTCAAAGATCCTGAACGAGACACAATGGTATTGTTTTTAGCTTGAAGAAGTTTTCTCCTGGAATGTCCTGCTTACCCAGACTCCATGATGGTGAAAAAAGGGTGTGTGTGGGTCTGCTGGTGCTGAGAGGGGGGTCCATCACCAACTGTCCTCTGATCCTGCCGCCTTCTCTGGGCTCTCCCCCGTTCTTTGCACAGATGTGGAGAGAGAGTGCCCACGAGTGAGGACCTTTGCAGGAGGCCACAGCCCCCTTCCACCCTTGCCCACCCACAGACACGTCCTAAACTTCAAAACAACGTGACAATTTTCCTCTTCAATTTTTGAACAAGTGAAACTTGAGGCTTGGATGCCTTATTTATTTTAAAATCAAATCTAACTCCTTCCCACACAGCCCAGATGTTCCTTCGCTTTTCCTATTTTGATCTCCTCTTGACATGAGGGATGAATGATAGAAAGTAGGGCCAGCAGAGGGGTCCCTGTAAACAGCCTCATGCTCCTCAAAGGATTCCTGACCTGCAGACTCCCCCAGCCCTTCATCCAGAGTCTCCCTGCCGCCTCTAGACCCTGGCGATCTTGCGTCTGAACTTGGGAAATGGATACGCCTGCTAATTCAGGCGTCCTCTGCCAGCCTGCATATGCCGCCACATCACAGAGACGGATGAAGGGCTAGAATAAAAAAAAACCTAAAATAAACGGTATTGGAAGACCTTGAAACAGATTAATTTAGACGGGGTTTGAAAAAGAGTGGGTTGGCTTTTTTTTCCCCCCTTTCCTTTAATGTCTTCACTGGGATTTGGGGATTTTTTTTTTTTTAATGATAGAGCAAAAAGTTCAAATTCTCTTCCTTTAATTTCTTACTTGAAATTTCTGCAGAGAGTAATGAAGGCTCCACTTGGCTCCGATATTTTTCCTTTGTGTAGATCGGGCACTCAATTAACGAGAGGACACTCGGGCTGCTGGGTCTGTGGGAGCTTTTCTACCCTTCTCGCTCCCACTGCAGGGAGAGGGAGAGGCAGATATTAAATACCGTTCAAAAAAAAAATTAAGTAAGTGAAGAGGAGTCCTGGTCCGTGAACTACCTCTAACAGATATCGTGTTACATTTTTTCAGGGTTTCCTAGGAAACCCGTTCCGTGTAAAAACGTATTCTTTGTCTTCTGCTCTTTGCAAAATTGTTTGAACCATCATATCTCGTAAAAGGTTGCTTTACAGGCAATTTGAACAGCATTTAAAAAAAAAAAAGCTTAATTTGCAGTTTGCTGCACCAGTGAAGACGTTACACCTTTATCGGAGGCTTGAATGCTTGATTGTATTTGCTTAAAACGGATAAGATTATGCCATTATTTCTGAAGCGTCTGTGAAATCAAAACTTGTTGTCTTTTCCCCCCTCCAAATCATGAGTCTCCCCCCCAACCAACACACCCAAGTCGCACTAAAATATCTCCTAAAATAGTTTTAGGAGATTCTTGTCAGCACTTACACAGCAGAGAATCAGCGAAGGGAGAAATAACCGCCCTCTCATATTCAGCACACATGTGCTTGGTCTTCAGAGCGGATGTGCTTGTGTGTCCCCAGTGTCACCTCCCACCAGGTCAGAATCCGCCAAGGCCCTTTCTGCTGCCGTGGGGCAGCTCTGATGTACAGCCCACTATCCTTGCGTGTGCAGTTGTTGTGATGCTTTGCAAACGATGGGGGTACTTGAATGTGCACTGGGCTGGGCAATCTCATGAGGGGCAAGTGTTTAGGGTATTGGAAAGTTTGATCGTTTTTAGCACTTGACATTTCAGCTCCTAGCTTTATGTCCTATGTGAAAAGTCCCCAGTAAACAGGATGAGCGTGTCCACAGTATTGACACCGATGTGCACCTCTGGAATATTTGGGGGACGGGCTGCACATTGCCATCTGGGTTGTTGGAAGTGTTGCTAAGGGATTAGTCTGACTCCCATCCTTGGTGTCATTAATCACGTAGTTCCCTAAGGGGGTTGGTTGTCTCTTGGTTTCTCATAGGCAGTCTTTGTCATGTTGAAAAAGCATCCCCTAGCCCACCTCGCCTAATAAGACCCAAGAAGATTAAAAGCACTGGCTGTGGGTTCACCCAAATATACACCCTGGGTCCACCAATTACTAGCTCTGTGAATGTGGGAAAGTTCTTTAATTTCTCTGTGCTTCAGACGCCTTATCTTTCAAATGCACATAACAAAGGGTAGGGTTCTCTTAAAATTAAATGAGCTAATGTTGGGGAAACACATAACCTGCTTCTGGGTATCCAGTGGTGATCGTGGGGTCCGCGCTATGGCTATCATGACAAGCACGGCAGGGAGTGTGGGGTCCATGCTATGGCTATCGTGACAAGCACGGCAGTAATTGTGTTTCTGTGAGGGTGTGTGTGGAGGTTCCACACTTAATATCTTACGTCTGATGATGAACTTCATTTAGCAAGTGATCTGTTGTGCACCTGCAATTTTTCTGGCTCACTGTAGATTGTGGACTTGAAAAGGTTAAAAAAAAACCATATATATATATAGTTCCTGCCCTTGATGTGCTAACAGTCGAACGGAGAAGCAAATCTTTCCAATGTGGTACATATTAGAGACCTTTATTCATGAGGTCCTTTGGGGGAGGAGGGAAGGGGAGCCCCCCGTACTGCCTGGGAGCTCAGGGAAGGCTTGATGGAGGCAGGGTACCTAAACCAGGTGTTGACATAGCACACGCATTGGCTGATTGAATTTTGTTTTTGTAAACGTGTGTATATGCATATATGCACACATATACATGTCTACAACATGCACACACCGTGCAGGGAGATCGATGTGTTCTTCTGTGTGCAGAATGTGGCAGACTGCTGATTTCCTAAGGATCCGTTCCCCCTCCTGTTTCTAAAATACTACACAGGGACGCCTGGGTGGCTCCGTCGGTTAAACGTCTGCCTTTGGCTCAGGTCATGATCCCAGGGTCCTGGGATTGAGCCCCGCGTGGTGGGGGGGGGGGTCCCTGCTCAGCAGGGAGTCTGCTTCTCCCTCTGCCTCTGCTGCTCCCCCTGCTTGTGCTCTCTCTCTGTCAAATAAATAAATAACATAGAAAGAAAGAAAGAAAGAAAGAAAGAAAGAAAGAAAGAAAGAAAGAAAGAAGAGAAAGAAAGAAGAGAAAGAAAGAAAGAAGAGAAAGAAAGAAGAGAAAAGAAGAGGGAAGGGAAGGAGGGAGGGAGGAAGGAAGGAAAGAAAGAGAAAGAAAGAAAGAAGAAAAGAGAAGAAAACAAAGAAAAGAAAAGAAAAAGAAAAGAAAAAGAAAGGTCCAAGCTCTGGGGACGGGAGACAGGGATAGGCTTGGGACTAAGTGAGCAGTACTCCCATCCAGCCCAGCTCCAGCTGAGATTGGAATCGCAGTGGGCTCAGACAGGGCAATGACAGAGATGTGTGCAGGGAGAAGGGCTGTGAGTGTATCAGCAGAAGGAGCAAGTCACCGAGCACCTAGGCAATCCAAGGACACCTGGCATCGTGGACGAAGAGGGTGACTCACCTTACAGTTCTGTTCTTCGCAGCACATTCTGGGGTCCATTCTGGAAGCCAGAGAGTCCAGCCCAGAGGGAATAGTTCAGGCTGAGCAGATAGGAAGAGTCCTGGGTAGCAGGGGGAGGCCCAATTCAGTGAGGGCGCCCCCTGTTCTCCTCAGGCCTGGCATCAGGGAAGGGAGGAGGAGAGAGGGACTCTGGTGTGTAGAGGCCCCCATGCCTCCGTGCAGGGATCGTGTGCCTGAGGGGTGTACATGTGTGACAGAGAGCCAGACTCTATCGGGCCAAGCAGGACTTTCGTTTAACCAGGTCCGGCTGGCTGCTTTCGTTGGTAGATAAGGAGTATTTAGGGGAGAGGAAAAAAAGAGACATTTTCATTATCAGAAGGATGGGGAGGCAAAGTCATTTATTTAATTTGAAGATTTCGCAGACCGGGATCTAGGTTTTGAATGCCAAGTTGGAGAAGAAGGACACAGTGGGATTTCGAGTTTTGCAAGCCCCTGTAAACACTCACCTCGTATGACTTTTCCACACTCCTGTGAGGTAGTTAGGGCAGCCGTGATGTAAATGGACTTTGCAGATGGAGAAAACGAAACGGAGAGAGTTTAAAAGACCGCCCCTAGAAATGCAGAGGCCAGCTCGGACGGGGAAGCCAGGCTCACAGACTCACAGTGTGTGTGCTTCTTTCTAAACTCCTTTGTCTGGCGAGAAGCAAAAACTCCAAGGTGCCAGATTAGGGACAGCTATTCCTAGGAGCCTCTGGGGGCTGGCCTTTGGGGGGGGGCTGGTCTTGGGGTATGTCCCCCTCATGACACCACCCCCACTGAGCCCCGTTCTTCCCTGGGCTCAGGCCTTTCTGCTGCTCTGGCCAAGTAATTAGAGAGGATCTATCTGGGTCACTCTTTGCTGAGGACAAAACAAGCCCTTTGGTTTCTCGATTAGAAAGCTCAACAGATTGAGTGACAAGGAAAAGTTTTTGATCTCGCTATTATAGTCACCTAATTAAAACAAGACGCAGATGCTCCAACACCTAGTAATTTTCACCTCACTTACTTTGGATCCAATTACAGCCCTTCCCTACCGACTTACACTGTTTAAATTACAAAGTCAGAAGGAAATATGACTATTTACCTATTTCTATTCATACATATAAGTCTAACACATTATCTTTTTCTCTCCAAGCAAGAAATGTGATCACAGGTCTTCTCTTCACCCTGGAAACAGAGGGGGATAAATCTTGGGTCTTAAATAACATTGAACACCAATAAGAACTTAAATCAGCCAACACCTATGTCAAACTTCAATAGACAGTTCTGTTTCCCACACACACAAAATGGATCCTTTCCCCCAGGAATGTTCTAGAAGGCAGGTCTTCAGCACGACTTTAGCATTTGGTGTTGTCCTGGAATGCATGCTTTAGCATAGAAAACTTCCTTTTCCGAGTCAATCGGTTATTGACCGGCACCCTTCAGATTGGGAAAATCACATGTTTCAAAAGGTTGCTACCTTTACTGAGTACATAATTAAATAGGTAACCCTGGGTAGCAGTTGGAATTACAGATACGTTTTATACCAGAGTGACCAAAGTTGGTGGCAACCAAGCCTTTGTCTTAGCTAAAATGCATTTTTGTGTACTGGGAAAAGGCTTTGTGGGAACAGGGCTTCGAATGGCAAAGAAGCAAACGAACCCAACGGCAACCAACCAAGCAAGCAAAAGAGAACAGCGGAGTTCTAAGAAGAACAGCCATTTTCCTCTCCCGCTGAGTGGCATCTGTGTGAGGTTATCTGTCCTGGCGGCTGGTGGAAGATGCTGGCTTCTTCTCAGCGCTGTAGAATAGTTCTGCGTGGTAACTGGCTGGGTCACACTGTCCCCCGTGCAACAGGGAGACCAGGTGCCCCATTGCAGAGAAGATGGTCCTGCCTCTTCTGCACCACGTGCCCTCACACCAAGTAGCTTGTTAATTCCGGGAGGGCCAGTCTGCGGCCATAGTGACTTGCAGTATGGACAATGATATGGAGGAGAAGTTAGGTCCCTAGGTAGAGGCAATCTCTGCCTTCTGTCTCCTTCTGGGAGATTTTGCTAGCTCTCTCCCAAATTATCCCACCATTGACACCAGAGAGGAAGTCCCGGTGTTGAGTCGTTACTCTAAATGGCTGATGGTAACCACGTGAACAGTGATATTTCTTACTTTCCTCTTCCTTCCACACTTCCTTTACCTCAGTCTTCTATGAAGGGAAGTGTGAGCAAATTCTTTACTCTTGCAGGTGTAGGGCATTTCTTCTCTGTTCCCAACCAACCCTTTGTTCTCTTAGAAGCTTCTTAAACTTCTCTTGTGATGTGTGCAGCTTGAGTAGGATGAAGAAGCTATAAAACCTGGCCTTTTATCCCCTTTTTTCCACTGAGGGTCTGTGTCACTGCCCCAGAAGTGGCAGGGTGCGTCTCTAGAAGGGAGTTCAACTGAATTTGGCTTCAGCTCTCCCTTTTCCTGCTTTGTTGACAGTTCCTAATAACACTGCTGGCATCGGGACTTTGCAGACGCAGGAAGGAAGAGATGTGTTCTTTAATGATGGAAAAATCTTAGAGCACAATGCCCTTAAAATAGAACATGTGTGCCTAGCCTTTATTTCGGGGCCTTTATATTGCTGTAATCATCTCTCCTGGGAAATGCTGTGGGAGGCTTTTCCCCTTTGGTGAAGCAGAGTGCTGGTGTAACCTGAGGTGTTCCCGAGAGGGCTCAGGGGGTGATGTCAGCACACAGGTTTTTGAAACATTACTACACTTTCGTGGTGATCCATGATCCAGTGGGTTCCTTCTCTCCAAATCCCAGTCTCTGTAAAACGAGGATGGTCCTACATGGGCTGACCCACCACTCCACAAAGCTGTGATGAGGATCAAGCCATATCATGGACAAGATTATGTCTGCCAACTGTAAGATGCCACCTCGGTAAATTGTCATTGTTGCTGATCATCGGAAGCCCTGCCTCTTTTGGGTGGTACCATTCCACTTTTCATTTCTTTGAAATAAACCTTAGCCCTACTGTTGAAATTCATGCTTTTGCACTGTATGTGCAAAATGTTCAGTATCCACACCAGAGAACAGACACAAGGGTTGCCAAGGCCAGCTCACGTCCTTACCAAGCCCATAACACCGTGAGGGCAGCTGTCATGATGAACGGGAGAAAAGAGAGTGATGGGCTCTCACACAGATCTTCCATCATCTGGCTCATCCTAGGAACCCCCTGGGAAGCCCACCTGAATTTCTTTCATGTTGGTTTCCTGCCGCTTGGTATTGTGCCCAATGTCACCTTCCTCTGTTTTTTCTGGCCGAAAATCGTCAATGAAAAATGCTCCTGATTTCATGGTTACCTATTTTTTCCCCTTCATTAGCGTCCCCTTATTTGGACCATTATCGCAGCCCATTAGCAGGACCCATGACTTGCTCTAGGGATGATGTTAATAATTTTCAAGAGAGTCTTCTATGTGAAAGTGGTTAGAAGAATAAGAAAGTGGCTGGCCACCTGAATTTACTGTCAACAGAGCTGAGAGGGGCCCGTGTCCAGGCTCCTCTGTGAAGTCTTGGCTTCCATTCCTGAGGCTGTCGTTCGTGACGGTTTATTTTTGACCAGAACGTGCTCAGGTGGAACCCATGTTTTACCAGGAAAAGGGGTGAAGAGACCTTCCAAAGGGTCCACCTTCCACAAACAAGGGTTCTGACCTCTGTGATGTTTTGGGTATTAGACCCAGAGAAAAAAATCCTTGTGATAAGCATTTGTGTGTGCATGTGTGTGTGGACGTGTTTGCAGAGGGGGCTGGGGAACTCCCCACCACTCAGCTGCCTCTCCGGATTTGCTCAAATTTCGTTTCCATTTGCTAGAGGGACATCTGCGCATTTTTCTGCCCAGCCACATTTAATGCACATCAGGGCGGCCCAGCCCTCTGTGGAGGTCAACCGCCCCCCACCTCCAGGCATCCCCGAGAGGTTAGAGCTAAGGATACACAATACTCTAAATGGAATATTGAAGATCCCCATCTGTCTGGCAGTCCCGATCAATAAATGGGAGCCCTTCCTTCCCAATTCTGTGCAAGAGACACGTCACCACGTGGGTTTAAGACAAGCGTGAGATGGGGCTTTCTAGGGGTTACTGAGTGCGAGCACCCAGCTGTCACAGTGCTCAGCTAGGACGAGGATTACGCTCTTAATCACGTTGTTTTGTTACAGAGGCGTTCTTTGAAATTCCCCTCACCCCCTTCCCTCAAGCAAAAACATACCAGTGCCTGCATTATAGGGGCCTTCTAGATTCTTCTATGCTCACTTGCTGAATGACTTTTTTTGAAAGAGCTTTTGTTCGGGCAGTTTCAAATGTAGGCACTGTGGTTCTGGGACCACGCTTTGTGTGGCTTCTGCCAAATTATAAGGCTGAACAATGAGACCTGTTTCGGTTTACTTGACATGGCACTTAAGGAAAGCGGGCAGGTCTCAGACGCCAGCTGTGGCCCCCTAGAACGCCTAACCCGTTGGCTGTATTGGGACAGCCGCTCCTTGGGGCCAACAGTCTAAACCCCCCCCCCCAGCAGAAACCGCTAAGCCTGCAAGCAGCAAGCATGCGAGCGAACAAACACAGCAGAGAGAAACTGGGTTATCTGGGGGCACTTCTTGAGTCTGAGCAAGGACATTCCAGGGGCCCCAGCGAAAATGCCGGCTGCACCTGTTCAGTTCTCGTCACCCCTTCGCCAGACTGGAACAAAGCTGATTGCAGCCAGAGCCACCATAGCGGGTATCATGTTGCAATGCAGGGAGTGTGGGGCTTCCAAACAGTCTGATTCTAGCTTCTAGCTCCAGCCGGGCCCCGCGACTCAGCCCAGAGGAAGGCATTGCGGATGCCCCACCAGGGAAGGGGGAGGCCTGTACTGGGGGAGGGCTGGCTAGGGGTTTGGGAGGATGGGTGGGGTAGGGGGGTGTGGTGAGGTCTTCCTGGCTAGTCCTGCTCTAATGTTGCAAATGAATGGGGGTAAGAGACAATGAATTTGTTCTTGGAAGAGCTGCTCTACCACCTGCTCTGGCATCCTGGGCAAATCCTTTCATTCAATGGATCTCAGCTTCCCCATTAAAAAAATAAATAAATTCAGACGAGCTGTCGGCCATTCTTTCAGTTTTATATGTGGCTGGAGCGGGCAGGGCAAACCTGTGGGTCACACAAGGAGAAGGAAGATCTTCGGTTTGGCAAAAGGAGGAATGGTCACAGAGCTGTTTCGGTTCTGTTTCCTCAAGAATCTGAAATGAGACATGGCGTTTTTGCTGGCAGGGTTCCTACCTACGTGGCATGCCGTTTGGCACAGTGCCCCACGGCCCCCGGCCTTTCTTGGGACCAATCCATTTTCCACACTGCAGCCAGGTAGCTTTCTGCAGCACAAACACGGGTCTGCTGCTTCATCTACTCCGAAGGCTCTCGGCTGCCCATCCGCTGAAATCCTAGCACATGGTGACCAGGCCCCTCTCGGTCTCCGCTTCCCCAGCCTGGCTTCCAGCAGGTTCTCTCAAAGACCCAGCTCAAGGCCCAATAAACCTTTTGTCTCCCAGTCACCGTGCACCTGGCGGCTTTGTACATGTCATCCCTTGTGCTCGATCTAGCTGTCCAGAGAATTCATTCCCTAAAGAACCAGCTCAGGGGCGCCTGGCTGGCTCTGTCGGTTGAGGGTCCGACTCTTGATTTGGGCTCAGGTCATGATCTCAGGGTCCTGAGATCGAGCCCAGTGTGGGGCTCTGCACTCAGGGGGCAGTCTGCTTGAGGATTCTCTCTCTCCCTCCGCCCCTCCCTCTGTTTGCGCGTTCTGTCACTCACAAATAAATAAATAAATCTTAAAAAAAAAAGAAAAGAAAAGAAAAAGAAAGAACCCCCAACCTCTGGGCCACTCCGTCAGCACTTTGTTCTTCCTCCCGGTGACAATTACAGAGAGCCTGCTTACAAGTGAGGAGCTAGGAACTATATTGTAGTCAACTTTGTGCCTGGCACGCCTGGCCCTCTGGGTGCGATTCACAGAATGTAACTGGAAATGCCCAAAATGTAACTGGATCACTATAGGTGTGAACCGAGGCCCAACCTGGAGCTTCCCACGTGCAAACTGACCTAAAACACTTACAAAAATGACTTCAGAAGGTCAAAAGCAAAATACTGTAGCCGAAGCCTTATTTAAATAACTTTAAAAAATACTCTAGAGGGGAAAACCTTCTCTAGGCATCTCGCAGTGCTAGTCTGCAAAATAACAGGGCTGCATCCCAACATACCTCCAACCGTGTCTTCTGGGTTACGAGAGAGAAATGCTAACAAGGGGTAAAATCCAGCACCCTCCATCTTATTAATATGTAAAAAAGGCTGAAGTCACATCTGTGCAAGGATCTATTTTTAGTGGACCCTCCGTACTAAAATCCTAGCCTTGATCTCTTAAACTATCAAGCCTACCATAAATGTTTGATGATGAACAAGCCCATAAAAAGAAAATGCATAAAATGAATAGAGGGAGTCAATGCGTGCCCCGCCTTTTAATTACCGGTGGCTTCTGCTATAACCTCGCTCCAGGCTGGGCGCAGGCAGAGAAAACGCATCAGTAATTTGGGTGGGGGGTAGGGGGTGGGCAGGGTGTGAGTACTGCAAACAAGCAGGTCTAACCACATTGTTATTTATGCTCTGGAAACCAGATAGAGATAGGGAAAGAGTAGAATCCAGCCCCAAAAGGGTGGGGTTCAAAAGGGAGAAAGTAAGAGATAAATAAAAGCCTTCAGGACACAAACAATAATGTAGAACAGTCTGGTTTTATTACTTTTAAGTAATAAAGAGCCTTTTCCTTGCTTTTTTTTTGTCTTTTTTTCCCTTTTTTTTCTTTTCTTTTTTTTCTGTTTTACAACATACATTAAGTCATGAATCAGATGTTAGGGGATGTGGAGATGGAAGGAAAGTTGGTGACATCACAATATTTTTACAACTTTACAACAAATATAAATCTGAGTTTGTTGCATCTACCAGTGTCTAGTAAGGGTGGAAAGCAAAGGCACACTCAGGTTTATGGACCCTCCCCCCACACGCAGTAGGGGAAAAAAAAAAAAAGGGAAAAAAATACGTAAATGCTACAGACCAGCTCAATACATATGGGCATTTTAGGGAGAACACCGCAAGTGATGAGTTGTCCGGAGATGGGGATGAGGGATGAAGTTTTGACACAGGTCTACGTAACACAGCTGAGGCAATGATGCCCACTCGTGGGGACATGAGAGTGGGTGCTGCCTGGTCAATACTCTCAGGGGTCAAGCTTCGGGGAGAAGGGAAAAAACAATGATCTCAGTTTCTAGAAAAGACTTCGCCATTCCAGGGTACAGAGTTCACACGATGTGAACATTGATTCCGCTAACAAAACAGAATAAAAACATAACAACACAAAACAACAGAAACCTACCCTGAACGACAGCAAAAATGCAAGAGATGTTTGCCAGAACACGAAGCTAATGTGTGAGTCCTTGAGACACACCTAGGTCTCACTCTTGATCACAGAGATACTTTTTCACCAGTCAACTCAAAACTGTCCCCAATAGTCTTTCTGAAAGTTTTTTTTTTTTTTTAAAGACTAGACCAAACCCAGAAGATCAAACTGGAAATAAAAAGAGACAAAGAGGCCACCAAATATACTGTTTAACTGTTTAAAAACACAACAACCCCAAACAATGCTCACTGTTTACAGTATGTTGACAGTTCTTTTGTTCATGATAGAGTAAACAATAGTCCCCTGTGTGCTTGAGCTAATGAGAACCAACAGGGGAAAATACACACCCTGCCCCGCCCCCGTGCAAACAATAACAACAAATGGATGAAGAAATGTGTTAAAAAATAAAAAAATCTTCTGCCCCAGTCAATGTTTTTGCAGCATCCTCTGCGGTTGGCTTTGTACTTGGAGTTACTCATCCATCACAGCAGGAACCAGCCTGCCTGCATCTACTTCCACGTCATTTCTTTGTGTGCACTGCACGTGTGTGCTGAGCCCATGGCTTGGAGACACCTCCCAGGTGCCTGGCAACCGCACACAGCGTGTTCTCCAGCCAGTGGACCCTGCGGAAATGAGGGCTGGGAGGTTAGTCCCTTCTCTGCTGGCCAATGAGGATATCACCATGTTGAAATGATCTGAGAATACCAGGGAAGCAGGGAGCTCTGGAGGGAGAAAGGGTATTGCCACCCACAACACTGATGTCCATGCTTGGTAGCATGGCCAAAGGGTGGTTGGAGTTGGCACGACTAGAAGCAAGTGTGCATTGGAGGGTGTGCTGCCGCCTAGTTCTCCCAGGGGGCAGGCTTATAACCATCACCACCACAGTATTCTTCTCCCATCTGCTAGATGCTACTCTTCCAGAGGGCTGGGGTGGGGGGGAGGGAGGGTCAAATAAATATCTGCATTTATTTCAAAAGGCGGGGGAAAGTTTATCATAACGACAGTTTACAAGTGTACACAACTCAGGGTGTAAGGCACAAATTTACATGTGGAAAAGAGGCTATTCACAGATGTAACCCCACGAAAAACCCGTGTGAGCAAACCATTAATTTATGCAAGGTAGCAGCCAGCATATTAATTACTTCACGCCTTGAGTGGATTTTCTTTGCTGTCTCACATGCAAGGTGAAATGAGATGGGTATCACAAGCTGGTGCCTTCACAGAAAGTAGGAACCACTGACAAAGCCATGTCGGCAGCAGTGGGATGCGGGATGTGTCATTCTAGAAAGTTCCTCTCCCGGTTGCTTTAGAAGTTAGGATCTGGAAGGACTTTTAAACTAATTAATTTTTTGCATGTTATAGGCCATAGACCTGACCAGCAAATTAGCTGGTTGATTTAAATAAATATTCCCCTCTCAACTTTTTCCTTTAGCTAGAGATCAGACAGTCCAAACACAAAGCTCAGAATTCCAGCTCCAGCTTATTTACTCAGTGAATTTATTGTAAAAATAAACTCAATTATTCCAGTTAATGGATTTCACGTTAAATAGTTTAACTTCCAAGGGGCTTTCTGAAGAGCTGTTCATAGGATGGTATGTGGAAGAGTCCTTTCCTTAAGGAAAAAAAGGGTGAACAATAAATAAAGAGTTACTTGCGTTAACGGTCACGTTATTTCATTAAAAGAGAAGAGCAGAAATCTATGACATCGTTGCCCAACATGGCATTAATCTGCTAATAACAGAAAGCTGTAACACTGGTGGGCATTTCACAGTATCTGCGCATAGTAAACTTCTGCCATTGTTAAAGTTCTGAGTTAGAATTATCAATGAATTCTTTATTTTTTTGTCTTTTTAATTTTCATGATTTTTAAAAATGTATCTGTGGTTTGCAGGTGGAACACCCGCCCTGTCTGGCAGCGCCCCGTGCGGTCACGGCAAAAAGTTGCAGTCATTGTTCACCTGCCTGTG
Organism: Ailuropoda melanoleuca; assembly: GCF_002007445.2. NCBI lineage: Eukaryota > Metazoa > Chordata > Mammalia > Carnivora > Ursidae > Ailuropoda > Ailuropoda melanoleuca. The sequence continues at coordinate 7,991,093 of NC_048220.1, forward strand.
TGGGTGTGGGTGTGAGTGGGCGCGCGTGCGCGGGCGCGCGCGCGTGTGAAGGTGGGTGGGTGGGTATGTGCTTTTGGCTCATGTTTGTGATGATAATTTAAGTCTCTCGTGAGTCCGACCTGTTGCACGGTGTGAGGGGAGAGTGAAGTCAGAGAATGGAGGTGAGTCCCGCGTCGCAAACCTTCACCAAACCACGTGGCCCCATTTTCCAGAGTCCCCCCTGCGCCCCCGAGGGGGGGACCCAGCGTCCTCCGCTCCGCCGCGGCCATCTTGGTCTGGTGGGTACTCAGGCAGTGGAGGGCCTCGCCGAGCTGGGCGCGCCTGGCCTTTCCTGCTGGTTCGACACCTGACCCCTCCCCCTGGGATTATGTACACGCGTCATTGGGCTTCATGGATGTGGAAAGGGGGGCAAGGGAGGGTTTGGGGGGTACGTCCGGCTTTAGCGAGGGCGTGCGCTTCAGCCCCGACCTCGTCAGCGAGTTGTAGGCGTTGAGGCTGGGCTGCCGCGAAACAGTCACGGCCTGGCCGGAGGGCTGCGCGTCGTGCACCTGGATCGAGTCCACCCTCTGTGGGGCGGGGGGCGGGTTGTCTCCCCGGCCAAAGCTCTGGTTTCTGGACAGGTGGGAGGAATTGGAGCAGTTAGTATTGTTTCTTTTGAGAGTGGTGGCCTGGTGGCTTCTCGTGAGCGAGTTCGTGGGGTAGCTCCTCTTATAGTCAAGGCCGTAGGAGGAGGAGTGGTGCCTTTCCAGCCGCTTGCTCAGGCCGTTCTGCGACAGGGAGGCTCCGGGAGGGCCCAGGGAGGCCTCCCGCTGGGGGACTTTGGGGGGCAGGCTGTCCAGATTCTCCACCAGGTTCACCCCGTGGTTGGGACTCTTGCTGCTGAGATGCTCCTTGATGGTCTTATACTCCAGGGTGGCCGCCTGGTCCTCCAGCGCCATCTGGGCCACCTCGCTCATTTTGGGCTGGTCCACGTACTCGTGCTGGTAGCCCTGCTGTGTGATGGGCAGGACCACCACGCTGGGGATGTGGCTGGGGGAGGCCCGCAGGGGCAGGTCCGTGGGGATCACTGGGGAGCCCATGGGGGGCATGTCCTTGGTGCAGGCATTGATGAGGTTCTGGTTCCTCTCCCACTCGCGGCTGCCGCGGCTGGGCTTCCGCTTCTGCTGCAGTGTCGGGGTGGACTCCGGGGTGGGCAAGGCCGCCAGGTCTAAGTGGTGCTGATCAGCCTTGATGAGCACCTTGGCCGTGTTGCCAGGCGTGGCGAGCTTGCCATTGTGCATGAGTGGCGTGAGGACGGCCTCCGGCTTCGGGTCTTTGGACTGGGTGTCCCCAAAGAGGCCGCTGAGCTTGGTGACGCTGCTCATGGAGCCCCGGCGCGAGTGGGTGAGCTCCTTCTCTTTGCGCTGCACCGCGGACACGTCTTTGCGCCTGTGGTCGCAGACGCAATAGACGATGATGCCGGAGAAGACGGCCCCCATGACAAAAGCCAGAATGACCGCTATGGCCAAGAGGGTGACAGGGACGAGCTGGTCATGGCCTTTGAGGTAACTTTCCCGAATCACTCCTGCAATAGACATCGCATACGGTGTTAAGAAAAGAAAGCACACCGCGGGGCTTATTTTTATTTGGCGTTCACCCCGTTAATTTATAACAGTAATAAGTGACAATAGCACCTCTGCGTAACTTGTCTTGGGGCACAGCTTGCCAAACATTAATTAATCCTCTCCAAGCCGCCCCCGTCCCCCGCGAAATATGTAAACAGACTTCATTTGTTGCCTTCTTTGTGTTCTGAAAAAGTGCTTGTTGCCCTCTCTCAAGTATATGTTCTTTCTGCTTGCTTTGGTCTTCGCAGTATGACAGTTTTCATTTCCAGAGTTTCTCCCTCCGCCCCCTCCCCTTCATCTTTTCTCAACCTTCCCCTCAGAAAATTGGGGTAACGGAGATACCTGAGTCTGGGGGGGAAGAGGCAACAATTTTATGCCCATTAAATGAACAAATGGCACAGTGCTCCAGGGTTCCAGGGTCTTCTCTGATGACTTCTTTGTGGGCACCATGGCCTCTATCTGGAGAAAAGCTATGTTTGCATTTCAGGTAACTGGAGGAAGGATCTCGTGTATCATTTACGGTGAAAGAAAATAGCTAAAGCTCACATTACAAATGTTTATCTGATTTTGTATCATCCTTCCAAAAAAAAAAAAAAAACCCCACAACTCATGCACACTCAATTTCAGGTAAATATGCTGAATATTTGAACGAAGCTCTTCCCTTACTTGAACTGAAAGAATATTTAGAAAAAAAGACTGTTTGGGGCCCTGGAGTGGGTTTGAGAAGTGTCAGGTCTCATTATTACGGCTAGAGTTTGCTGTCACGGTGAGATTCTTCAGCAGAGCTAATCTCTTCAATTTAATAAAAATTATGTGACTACACCTGTCAATAATCTTACACTACATTAACCGAGATGCTGTGTTTCTGAAGAAAGTTGCCTTCCCTGTTCCTGCTTAATCAGCCACCAAGCTGAGAGACTCTAATCAAATGCAAACACTGAGGCTTTTATTTTTTAATACCAAGTGAGAACACACATCACAATTGTCAGATCTTAAGTGCTTGATGCGGTAGCTAAAAAATAAAATCTCAAATACCTCAATTCCTGCCTCTGGAGAGTGAAAGAACATGAATACATTAGAGGCATTGCACGGTCTGAGGAAATGTAAACATTGTTCCTATTATGGAAATGATAGTAAGACAGAAAATGTACCTTCTCTGGTCTCAGGAGACACATTTTTCATCTGCTAAATCAACTCTTTCTGGAATATGTTTAATGTATTTTACTGGCAGATATCACTGGCACAGAATTAGAATGAAATGAAATAAAAACCTCTACCCTTTCCTAAGCCCACAGCATGCAGCCCTTCAACTTCTGCTGAAATGTCACAGCTGAGACCTTGCAGAAATGCAGCTTTGTCATGGGGTCTTTCTGCTAAAATATTTTGATTAGGGAAGCAGTGGTTTTAAAACTCAGAAACCTTTGCCAGTGGAAGAGAACATTCTCTTCTTTTTAAACATTCCTCCTCCCCTCAGTTGTGACATCACAGTTGGTTGCTGTGGAAATGATTGTCCTGTGACAAAGGATTGTGACTTCAGGGGGAATAAATAGAAGCAGCAAATATCTCTTGAGAAACAAAGATTCTGTGATTAAACAAATGCCCTTGGTAATGAAGGGCAGGGCAGGAGATTCACCCCGGGAAAGAGTGTGTAAGATGGCAAGACCCTGAATAATTTCCAAATGTGACACTTCTCAAATATTTCCAGATTTATCTTCATGAACTTTTAAGGGGTAGAAATGGAGAAGCCAAAAAAAAAAAAGGAAATTCGGCTGTAAATCACACCTTTTATAACATGGAGCTCCCCAAACCGTGAGGTGTCTTGCATTCAAATATGTTTTAATGCCTAGTCACCAAGGAACTGTGCTAATGAAAATTTCTTCCTTAAATTTGCATTTCCTTGTTGTAATGCTAAAATAGCAAATGATTTTCTTTCAGTTTTCATTGTGTTTGGGGTTCTTTTGAAGAACATTTTTAACCATCTTGTACAATGGCACAGAAATGTACACCTGTGAATAAAACGAGCTTAATTTCCCTCATTGACTGGGCGAGCTCAGTGGAATCTAACCACAGGGTAGACCTCACCGAAGTGGGTGTCGGGGGGTACTAGGTAGATTTTTCATGGCGGTGGGTATTTCATGGATCCCCTCCTAGCAATCATATTCACAGGAGCTGTGTCTTCCCAGTAAATGCATCCTTATAATAATGGGTAGTTATCTACAATTGACTTGGTATTTTACAATTTAAATTGACCTCTTAGTTTAAGAGGAACAGGGAAAGAAAAAGGCTCAAGTAGTCCATTTGTTTCGTTCATTGTTTAACTGGGGAAACTGCAAAAATTTCAAGTTTATTCATGGCTTTTCTACTTACAGCTCTTCTTCTTTCATGTCTGAAGGTCCTTGACTATCTTTTTTTTTTTTTTAAAGATTTTATTTATTTATTTGACAGAGAGACAGCCAGTGAGAGAGGGAACACAAGCAGGGGGAGTGGGAGAGGAAGACGCAGGCTCCCCAGCGGAGGAGCCTGATGTGGGGCTCGATCCCATAACGCTGGGATCACGCCCTGAGCCGAAGGCAGAAGCTTAACGACTGAGCCACCCAGGCGCCCCATGAAGGTCCTTGACTATCTTAATTTCATGGAAACCATTTGCTCTTTAACTGGGTAAAACTTTTTTAGGGGATGACATTTGAATTCAGGTTTTTGGCTGTTAACAAATCAAGTAGGGTGTGCCCTTTGAGAAAAATGGTATCTCAAACAGCTTCCCCTCACCCCCATCTCATTTTGTTATGTAAATAGTGCCCTTAAAGCCTGCATCTCTTCAATTTTGAGATATCTACCCCGAAGCAGGTGGCCTTCCCTCATCTGCTTGCGCAAATTCAGAAATCCCACGTAAGAGTTAGAAACAGATTCAGAGATTAAGTTGAAATCCCACGTAAGAGTTAGAAACAGATTCAGAGATTAAGTTGAAAGCACAAGTCAGGAAGATAAGAAGTTGTAAGTCATTTTTAGAAAATGCCTTTCAAACTTAAAGCTTTCTGCTTATATCACGAGAAGGGCAAAGGGGCATTCATGGAAACGATTAAATCAACTTTGTGACGTTGGTCACTGCGAAGGATTGAGCACAGTGGTCTTGTCAGGTGGGGGTGGGGGGGTGATGGTAGAAGCAACACTAGAGATCTCCAAAGACCTGGGGTCTTAGGCTTCCACTTGCTGTTGGGTGAACTTTTGGCCCATCTCCGGTCCTCAGTTTTTTTCATTTGCAATGGGGGGGGTTAATACACTTAATGCCTTATCGGGTTCTTCCAAGAATCTAAAAAGTAACGAATAGGGGCGCCTGGGTGGCACAGCGGTTAAGCGTCTGCCTTCGGCTCAGGGCGTGATCCCGGCGTTATGGGATCGAGCCCCACATCAGGCTCCTCTGCTATGAGCCTGCTTCTTCCTCTCCCACTCCCCCTGCTTGTGTTCCCTCTCTCGCTAGCTGTCTCTATCTCTGTCAAATAAATAAATAAAATCTTTAAAAAAAAATAAATAAAAAGTAACGAATAAGAAATAATTTAAATGCTGTAGTTTGCTGGACAAATCTATAGGTCAAAAGAAGCCACAAAGGAGACATGGTGGGCTAGTAGCTCACCGAGGGCTTAATAGTAACAGTCACAGCCAGTCCGTTTGGTTCCAGTTGCTATTGGTCTCCTGGGGGAGGGGGACAGATCTGTTCTTCCCAGCGCCAAACCTTGTGCTGTCTCAATGTTGCCAAAGGGGTATGTTGAGGCCACATCAGGGAACATGTACCTCTGTCTCAGGACTGCCTCTAGGTCCCGCGGTTTGAGATAAGTAAAACAACAAAAGCAGGACATGTTGAACAAAAGCAGGACATGTTGAGCAAAACGCAGTGATTATAGTTAGACTCCTAGTGGAGTGATAACCCTGCATTCAGGTCCTTGAGGGTGGGGACCATATTTTATATGCATTTATAACCCTCACTGTCACAAGGGCTCCTTAGCTGGGCACTTAATAAATGATTATCAGATAAATGGTTTTGCAATACATTGTACAGACACTTAAATGGCCCTTTAAACTTGGCGGGACATTTTTGCAGTGACCATAACCTTCTGAAGTTGTAGAAACAAATTATATCTCCAACCATAGAACAGAATGTAATCCTACTAACATCCATTAGATGAAAGAAATCTATAAAGGTGCTCAATATATGTTCAAAATAATAATAAGAGAAACTATTTCAAAAATGAAAAATTCATTTGGGGATAATTCCAAAAGAGATGATGAGAGTAGATGGGTTATTTGTAACAACTGGCTGCTCTGGTGAAAGTGAATAATTGAATAATTCGAAATAAACAAACTCTGCCAGGGGAGCTGGTGGAACATTATTGCTTCAGATGGTACACGGAAACCCTGGGGAAGTGGAGGGGCTTTTGTAGGGTGGCATACTCCCTCTCTAGGTGTCCCCCGCCCCCCACCCCAGGAGACCAATAAGAGTTGGCTTCTCTGTCCTGCGGGCACTGAAATGCCTTCCTCTACCAACCTCTGGGCCTTCTGCTCTCGCCAGTTGAAAATGGGGCATTATAATGAAAACAGTATCTGAAACATCCTTTGCATTGATTCATTAACCACCAGCTATTTCTCACCAGTCATGAGGTGCTAAATGGTTATTCTTTCCACCTTCCTATTGCAGGAAGCAAGGCACACAATGGCTTAGAGATTTCTCTGAAATCATGCCTTAAATTGGCAGAACTGAGAAAGAATAGAATCTTCACTTTTTTTTCCCCCTTGAGGTGAGAGTTTTCAGATGCTGGAGGGATGCTAGAGGGAGGTCTCAGAGGGACAATTGGAAGCTCTTTAGAGGCTGAAGCAATGAAAAGATTATGAACAACCCCCCC
>NC_048220.1:7997630-8022074 GCF_002007445.2 Ailuropoda melanoleuca
CCCCGCCCAGGCCCTGCAAAATGTAATTAACATAAGAACAGTTATACACTTTAAAGTAAGAAGTCCAACACAATTGTGAATTTTCCTATGATGATCATGTGAAGGCATTTTGAAATTTCAAACATTAAATCCTTCATCCTTTTAGGAAAGAGTGAATGGTTTCAGGTACCCCTGCCCTAGGATTGTCTACAGTTGTCTGGTCTGCTTTGGGAAGCCCAGCACCAGGCTCTGGGACAGCGTGCCTCAGGGAGGATTTGCTCCTAACCCGGGGTTGGATAGTGATGGTCTTGGTGCTGTCACCCTCATTGTTGTGGCACAACAAGGTTTCAGCTCCAGTCTTTGGGGGGGCCTTCAGCAAACATTTCCTGAGCACGGACCGAAGCACTGTGCCGGGCGTTGGAGAGACAAGGGGAAGGGGGCACAAACCTTGCCGTCCACTAGGAGAGACGGCCCCACTCATGCACGAATACATCCCGAGTGTGGCAGCGTCATGAGATGCATTGCTTCTAGCTCAGCGTAGGCTGTCCGCTGAGGCAGAGACCAGTGAGAACCCGCGCGTGGAGGAAGGAAAGGGAGAGCTGTGTTCGTAATGGTGAATGGTCTGACCCCATCTAGTCTCTCGTGCTGTAGGCACCAGCCACTTGGCTGTACTCTACCTTGCTTCTGGGCATTCACACAGGCCAGTCCTTGTGCCTGGACTATCCCTGCTCACCCCCCATTCTTCTGACCCTCTCCTTTAGGCCTCAGCTTCAAGGAGGAAGCCTTCTCCAACTTCCTCCGGCCAGGTTAGTGCTTCTTCAAGTGCCTCGGAGATCTGCCCTTCTCTATCCTAAAATCATCACTCTTACGTCACTTGATGTTTGTTTTTCTCACCTAGCTTGTTTTAGGAGGGAGATTTACCCTGAAATTCCCAGGCACGCAGGGACTCAGGAAATATCTGCTTCGTCGATAGTGAAACCCTGCATGGGTTCTTAGAGAAGAAAAGTAAGAGCAAGAGCTAAAGGCTTTTTAGAAGGAGGGTGTGGAGGGGCACCTGGGTGGCACAGCAGTTAAGCGTCTGCCTTCGGCTCAGGGCGTGATCCCGGCGTTATGGGATCGAGCCCCACATCAGGCTCCTCCACTATGAGCTTGCTTCTTCCTCTCCCATTCCCCCGCTTGTGTTCCCTCTCTCGCTGTCTCTATCTCTGTCAAATAAATAAAATAAAAAAATAGAAGCAGGCTGTGGAAAGCCTCAGTGACCGAAAAACATACTTAGAAGACATGACCATTTTGGAAGGAAACTTAATTTACCTGCAATTTTCAGGGTTGTCTTTCCTGAGAAAGCGGACTTTCAGCTTATTCTGCTTGATGTTGAATCCATCATTGAAAAACAGCTGGTTTCAGAGAGTCAGTACCTTTGCGTCAGAAGCACAGCTAGTCCACCTACATTTACTTTCACTGTTTTTAAAATGAAAACTTTTTTTTCACCTCTACTTATCCCCTGCATCCTACCGAAATAGCTGGGAGACGGCTGTCCTATCAAAGCATGAAACGAGACAGATGCAAACACCGAAAACCAACTGCACCTGTGAAACGCCCTGCCAAGGAAGAGCCCTCCCCACGCCTGCCCGGTGACCTTGCTAAGTAAAGGAGCCCCCGGCAGCCAGGACCTCGAAATGGTTAAGTACGCACTTTCCCCTCTCACCCCTGCTCCCTGGACTGCCTGTTTCGGAGCTGCTGTGATATGACGGATGTGTCTGTCTCCATAGTGAAGTGATTAATAGGCATCTGTGTAGAGCAGACCCGGTGACCACAAAGACAACAAAGCCTCTCTGTGTCCTTTAGGGAAACATGCAAAGGCAAAGAGGAGGATGGACATTTCCTTCATGGCCGAGCCAGAGCGGGTTTCGTGTTGGGTCTGAGAGCTAACAAAGATGGCAAAACACCAAGAAAAGCCCTGGAGTAGGATCCCCTAAAAATAAACTCTTGATTTTCCTTTATAGTAAGAAAAGCCTGCAATTTCCTTGAAATCCTCATAACAACTTGGGTGAATGGAATCTAACAACCCAATTTTTCTTGTTTGAAAATCTTATTGCAACAAAATGCCAGGCTCCCCGTCCTGCAAGGCAGTATGAATGAATGAACTAATCACGGGCCAGGCATAATGGCTGCTAACCACAGAGGGCCGGCTGTAATTCCTATTAAGAAGAGAAGAAAACAAATAGGGGAAAAAAAACCCTAACCGGAGACAATTGATCCTCAAAGCCACGCCCCACCCAGTGGAGACGACAAGCCTGAAAATGCATGGGGAACTCTCAGTGGTTATCTGGGCAGGAAGGAGCCCTCTTCTTGTCTTAGGGCATAACGCAAACCAGATGGTTTAAGAATAGACTGAAGCGCCAGCAGCCGTGGAAGTGGGCTCAGAGTTTATAACTCAAACTTTCCTTTTCCTTTTATTTCCCCCGCCCCCATCAGGCTGACGATTAGGTGCTGGGAGGAGCCATGGTCCTCAAGATGTATCAAGTTAATGACCTAAGTAGAGGCAGCTTACGTGCTGTTGAATTTCCTCAGTTCAGAAGCTATTTTAAAGCTCATGTATTGAACTAGGGCTTATTGTGGTTGTCTGTGGATGAATCCACACCCAGTTCTGTCACCTTTGAAATGGATGCATTTTTTTTTTTTAACTACTGTTGGGATGCCATCACAGGCCGAGAAGGGAGAACGAGCATGCAATTCCTTCTGTTTCACATTTTTTAGAAGAGAAATAGCTTAATTTCCCCGTGTGCCAGGGGGAGTCCTCAGATCTCTGAGGTTTCACGCTTGGCACTGCCTGTGGAGGGCTACACCATAGCATGGATTGAGGTCTAGATGGGGCATCATGATAATTTTTAAAAGCCATGCCCTGAAATGTTGGTCTGTGGTTGCATGTGTTAGAACTGTCATTGTCTTTGTAAAGGTAATGATTATTTCAATGGGCAAAGTTTTAGCAGAATTTATGTGGTTTACTTTCCTTCTTTTTGAGGTTTTCTTTCTAATAAGACTGGAAATCCAGAATCTAAGCAACTTCTGAAACCAGACAAAGCATTTCTGTTCTTCAACTTTGTAGTCCCATCGTCTTGCTTTGCTCTCTCACAAGGCATCAAAGCTACAAAATGGTGAAGTGGAATGCCCACTAATATTGTGAAATTCAGGGAATTCTTGGAATCATTTGCAGTGCTTTGATTTTTTTTCTCTACAAAGCAAAGATAAATATGAGGAATATGGTCTGTTTGAATACTAAAGCTGCCAACTTGCTGGAAAAATAGTTCTTGGGATCTGGATTATAGATGAGGCTGGGTGGTACTGGTTAAGAACATTAACCTAGAGGTCATAAAGACCTGGGTTTGAGTCTTGGCTTTATAACTAACTAGCTTTGTGACCTTGTGCAAGTCGCTCAGTCTCTCTGAGCATCAGTAGTAGTGACTATGAGACAAGTGTTGGAAGGATTTAATAGATCAAATAAATGAGTGCATGTAAAGCACGTGGCATTGTGCAGGACGTTTGTTAATGCCCAATTAATAATGTAGTAGAAGGGGCACCTGGGTGGCTCAGTCGGTTAAACGTCTGCCTCCAGCTAAGGTCGTAATCCCAGGGTCCTGGGATTGAGTCCCGCATTGGGCTCCCTGCTCCACTAGGAGCCTGCTTCTCATTCTGCCTCTGTCTGTCTCTTTCCCTCTGTCACTCATGAATAAATGAATAAAGTCTTACAAAAAATAATGTAATAGAAGTATTTCTGGAATTTCTGACCAGTTACCTGCCTTGCACAGGGTCCAAGAGAGACTCTTGTAAGGCGACACTTTGGTAGGGTGTGACTGTGTCAGCCAAGAGTAGGAAAGTAAAGATTTAAACATAAAATATTAGAGAATGACCTTAAGTAAGATAACCCACAGCAACTTTCAGAAGGTCTTAAATCATTGCCACTTGGGGCACCTGGATAGCTCCTTCAGGGAAGCGTCTGCCTTCGGCTCAGGCCCTGGTCTCGGTCCTGGGGTTGAGCCTGTCGGGCTCCCTGCTCAGCGGGGAGTTTGCTTCTCCCACTTCCCCCACTTGTGCTCTCTCTCTCTCTCTCTCAATAAATAAATAAATAAATAAATAAATAAATAAATAAATAAAATCTTAAAAAAATTAAAAAAAATCATTGCTGCTCAGCATCAGTGTCACCTGGAACTTGTTAGAAATACAAATCCTTGGGTCCTACCCAGACTTTCTGAATCAGTCTCTGGAGTTGGGGTTCATAAATTTGTGTTTTAACAAGCCCTCCAGATGATTCTTATTTTCACTAAAAGTTGAGAAACCCTGCCCTACGTGACATGAATGATAGGGCAGAAAACGAATGGTTAGCTTTAAAAGTCCAGCCTCAGATGCCACCGAGGCAGTATATAGCCAGACCTTCAAAATGATTTCTAATATAAGTCCATGAACGCAGTCTTCCTTGGTGCTCAGAGTCTGCATCTTTAGTGCGTCTCGGGTATGACAGTTCTTTGCTGCAGATACGGTTTTCTGACAAAGAATACCAAATGAATGTGATCTTACTGGAAAGGCAAACAAATCCCTAAGACTATCCCTTGGTACCTGACAGAAGCTTGACATACGGCCTGCAGCACAGTGGCCCTGCTGTCACAGAATCGGCCCAATTTGCCAGAGCCAAAAGCTGTTGGAAAAATGCCTGTGGTTTCTTTCTTTGCCCCAGCATGAAGACACGGAGGGGACCGTCTGATGCTCCCCATCTCCGTCACAGGGGCCACTGGGGAGTGGTTGGTACTGCAGAGCCCAGATACGGCCTAGGTTGGGTCAGCCCGGTCAGGACAGGGTCCCAGGGACCGAAGAGGCAGCGCCTCTGACTAGAGCAGCCTCCTTGAGAGGCCTGCCCATTGTGTCCCGTCACCTCGAAAGCGACTCCCCTCAAACAGGGCACAGCCATCGGGCCGCATTCGATAGTGGGTCTGGGCATCTGTCCTCCTCCTCCTCCTGCACGATCCGACAAGAGAGTAAGAAACTCCGAAAGCTGCTTTCATATGTCTGAATTGGAGGAAGGGCCGGAGCTCGTTCCCCAAATCCAGGTCCCGCTTGAGGATCATAAAGATGCCGAGCCCAACAGAGCAGCGCACACAGCGTAGTGCTTGCAGGCCGGCTGAGTTGAACTGAATCTGCAGATCCGCAGAATTATATAAGACATTTTAAGTTACATTACATTTCTGCTGTGTGCTTTTAAATCCTGCAGTGCAAGACCCATCAGCACTTAGGCTATATTTATTGCCTTAACAAATGTCAGATGATTGTGTCCAGTGTTATCTATTATTTACAAATAACAAGAGGCTGTAGGACTGGAAACGACATGCTTTAATATGTCCGAAAGGTTAGGCATAATGCAGATTGCTGCTCTATAAATTTCTTGACACTCCTTTCCCTCCTAATAAAGCACTGTCAGTGGTGACCGGGCTGAACTCGCCTTATTTCTGTACAGTTCATGACTGCCTCTGCCTTCAGTGAAGACATGTAATTGCAGAAACATAGTTAAAAAGAAGGCATCCTTTTAAAATTAGGAAATTTAAAAGTAATTGGAGTGGGAAATTCCTATTATCCCATTAAAAAATGAATCTGTTTCCGAAGATAGTTCTCAGGCTGTAGGCTTACGAGAGCTTAAGAAATATTAATTAAAGATGGCAAACCTTCACCCTGCCCGTAATTAGCTTTCCGACACCGATTAAGATCCTGTCTACTGTGCACTCGCTATATTTGAGTGTAGCCATCTACTTCTCACTAGTTTACTTCAGGGCCTGTGATTGAAGGTGCTGGGAGATTTACAGGTGATGGAGTTCGTGTGGGTCTCTTCCGGCCTGCAGCACGGCCCATACGATTCAAGGGACTTTATTACCCGTGCGGCCTGTATCTCCCTGGGACTGGCACGTGAATACAGCTTCTCCGTCCTCTCTCTCTATGGTAAGGACGTGAGCTGTGTATTCTGAGCAACACTTGCAGCTTTCGAGGCAGTGCTCACGTATAATGTCAAGAAAAGAGAAGCCGTCCTCAGGAAATTTCCCAGTTCCCACTCTTTGGCCCTTACTAGGCTACTTTGTCTGTGGAACAGTAGGGTTTGCAAAGTGAACCTTGTAACAAGCTTTTTTTTTTTTAAACTCCAGGAAATGAGGCTATCAGAAAGAAAGCTTTGAGATACAGCTAATATTATTTTTCCATTATTATGCATGATCCAAAATACAGATCAACTCTTTGCAATTTTATTGTTAGGACAAAACAAATTTTAGAGGAACACCGTGCCGTCGAACCAATTAAAGAGCAAATTTTTAACTACTCCAGATGTTCAGTTAATAAGATCATGCCTAACCTGGTCCCTGTAGTCCTTGAAAGTTCCATTAAGCTGTCAGAAAACTTTGTCATTGTGTGTGTTTTTGTGCAAAAGATAGGAGCGAATGGAAAAAAAAGGCTGGGGGAAAGGATGGGGGGGGTGTGTGTGAAATGAATTCGTGTCAAGGGTGGTGTGGCTTGAAAAAGTGGCTACAGATGAAAGGTAAGAGGCTCCTCTACAACGTGACTGGCTTTTTAAAATACCCTAAGGTTTAAGGTGCTGATTTTAGAAGAAAAAGCTGAAGTCTCCATAATCATAATTTCATCCCTTCGTGTTTTCTTTCTTTTCTTTTTTCTTTTCTTTTTTTTTTTTTTAGAAAACGGATGTTAGGTGAAGAAAAAGGTTTTAGTTGGTATCTCTCGAAAAGAAACTTTAACTATTGGTATGCCAATGCAGGTAGGCAGAGAAATGAAACAGCTTCCTATGTGGCTGACATTTACCTTTTTTTTTTCATCTACCCTTTCCACAATAATATCATCAAGACCTTCGATAAATTCAGCAAGTTGTCAGGAGGATACAAAATTAATTAGATCAAATCTACATCTCTGCCCGCAGGGCCGCCAAAAGAACAATCACAGCCTGCCACGTGGACCGCTCAGTCTGCGCCCTCCTCCCCGAGCGCTCACTCGTGCTCGCATCATCTGTCCGAAAGCCCGGCACCTGCCCTGCCTGCAAGACCGCTTTCCTCAGCGGAGCAGATAGATTCCTCTTCTGATAGGTGACAGGGAAATACTAATCTCGTAAAAATCAGTGGTGGCACCCTGGATGATATTCGTTTCTTTCTCAGGCTCCCCCGATTTCCGAGTCTGATCTGGATGAAACTCTGTGCCACGCAGCCCAGTGTTTTAACTAGAGAGACAGAGAAGCCCAAATTTGGAGTTTAGCTGGCTTGGAGCTGTACCTAGGCTAGAGCTCGTAGCTTGGCAAGGAGCATCTACCAGGGAAATGCCAGGGAGGTGTAGAAACAGACACTTTAGATCCAAAACAGATGTAAAGTTCCATTTCCCAAACTTTATATATGTAACTAATAACCTAATATTATTAAATGATCCATTTATTACATGTCTGTCATCCTCTTGATCTCTGTCTTTCGCTTCCTCCCACGCTCCTTTCATCCCTTTTTCCCACCCATCCACTTTCCTATCCCCCACTGCCCACAGCTACAGCCCAAAGCCCTTAGCATAACTTGGAAGGCTCCAGACTACCATTTCAATCTCAGGTCCTGTTGTGGCCCTCCAAATATTCCATCACTTTAGTCACCTCACACTGTGTCTTACACTCAGTACTTTCCTAGCTTCATGTCTCGGTCATGTCATGTGACTTATTTAGGTTTGAATGGCCTTCTTCCCCCTTAACCCTTCAGTACTTTGCAAGGCCTTTCCCTCAAATCCCAGCTTGGATCTGAGCTGTTGTCTCCCTTCCTCCTGTCTCAGTGCTCCACTGGACCCTCTTTCCTTTACTTCTCTTACTCTCAGACTTCACTCTGCCCCAGTGGCTAGCCAGGAGACACTAGGGTGAACTGTATGTACCCCCTGTGAACTTGATTTCCTTGACTTGAGGACTTATGTGGAATTCAGATCAGTATCCGCTGTAACACTCAGTTTATAGATAGCACCTTTTGGCTGTGTTTGTTGAGAGTATGAACAAAGAAAGTGAGGATGCCGTTTTGCCTTTCTTTGAGCTGGGGTTATTGTCACCATTATTAAATATATTTTCTAGTGCTTTCTGGATTCCAGTTAATTTCCTTCAAAGCCATGGAGATGAGAAATGGAAAAAAAAGGACATCCATATAATTAAAGAAGAAAAAAAAACATACTACGTTAACATAACAGTTGATAAAAATGTGACGTTAAATAAAATTAAAAAGAACCAATAGTTTTAACCATGCCCTTGTTTTAGGAACAGTTTGATTTCTGAGCCTTTCTCACTTAAAAGTAGGATTTGAGGGGTGCCTGGGTGGCTCAATCGGTTAAGCCTCTGACTCTTGGTTTCGGCTCAGGTCTGATCTCAGGGCTGTGAGATCAAGCCTCCTTGGGCTCCGCGCTCAGCAGAGAGTCTGCTTGTCCCTTTCCCCCTGCTCTTCCCACTCCTGTGCTCGCTGTCTCTAAAATAAATTTTTAAAAAGTGGCATTTGAAAGCCTGCATTCAGTGATAATCTTTTAAATCACTGTATCACATTTCAAATGCATGTATAACTTTTGGTGGTAATTCTCTGATATATTTTTTCACAGAATGAAATTTTTACTTTAATTCCTCATATATGGGTTATTCTAGAGTTTTCTAAGAGTTAAAGGATAGATGTAATCTAGAGATTAGATTTTATGTACTCACTGAATGAATTATCAACAGTCTCTTCCAATAAGATTTCCAGGTAGCAAGTATGCGGAATATCTGGTTAAATTTCAAGTGGAATAATATCTTAGTATAAATATGTCTCATGCAATCTGTGGGACATACTTACACTATATTCACGGCTTATGTAAAAATCAGATTTAACTAGGAATTCTATATTTAATCTAGGAATCTTACTCTGCTACCCCTAAATAATGTGCAGCTAATGATTCCCACAAATATTCGTTGGACCCGTCTACACTTTGGAGATTAAAATAACAGAGAGTAACAAAGACGATACTAAACCTTTCTGGGGCCAGTATAGCATAATTTACAAGTTAAAATACTAATGGACTAAATTTCAAGAATTGTACCTTATTTTTCATTAGCAGCAGCAGTAGCAACTTTACTTTTTGTGAACTTTGAAGGATAGCTTTCCTCTAACTCTCAGAACAGAAATAAGTGAACTTCAATTCAGAATGGTTCTTGGAACAATAGCAGTCATTCCCCTTCTCTTCAGTGGGCCGGGGCTCTGTGCATGCCCACGCCCACCTGCTCCAGTCAGGTGTGATCTGTGGGGTGGAAGGTGGAGCCTCTTGCCCCGCCCACGGGCAGTCTTCCCCACCAGACGGAGCCCTTTTCTCTGAATTCTCCAAGACTGCCCTACTATCACATTTAAAAATGGCTGTGATACTATAGGTTTTACTAATAAAAGCTATGCATATTATCAAGGGCTTCGTCCTTTTGAAACGAAGTTAAGGCTGTTCAAAAAAAGCCCCAGTTTGGCAGCATTTCCACAAAACCTTAAAGTATGAATTCTGCACCAAACATACCTCACTTCTCTCCCCCCTCCTCCTCCCTGTCCAGTGGCATGTGATGGCGGCAACATTGGTGCTGAAGGGAAGGGCTAAAGAAAAGGGTCTGAGAAACCGTCTTCCAAGGGCTGTATCCTTGACATCAGCTAAGCTGTCTTGAGTTGTCCAATACCCTTTCCTAGAGTCTGCTGTGTACATTTTTGCCTTGTTCCTGCAGGCAGTGGTGGTCGGAAAGGCTGCACTTTCTCGAATATGTGTGTTCCATCTGTCTGGCGCTTTGCTATTTATTGGATAGGGACCGTGTCTATCTCTAGTGTAGCCTCTAACTCCTTATTGGCATCCCATACTGTGCTGTGGAGCCAGTAATAAATTTTGCTTGAGACGCCTCAGAAAACATTTTTGTTACGGTAATGTTACTGAGGAAATGGCAGAGAAAATCTGGCCCAAGTGTAGGAGTCAAGAAAAGAAGAGGAGCTTGTTTTCCTTCTTTTACTATGGTCATCACTAATAATTTTCTCTGTATGTAAGATCACCTACATGAGACTTGACTCTCCCCATTGAGAGAATCGGGGCACTTTAAAATCCACAATCCATTAGATTTTAAGCATTCAGAGGCTGTTAAAATGCTAGAGCCATCGGGGCCAGGCTCAGTGATCTACACTGCTCACCCAAGATGGGATTTCTCAGCTTGTTAATGAGGAAAGCCTGGCTATGAGGGTTTGAGACTCAGAATAGGTAGAGTTTGAATGGGAACAAAGTGAGAAAGGGGTTAAGCGTAGGTTACTGCCAGGTCAGGGGAACACAGTGTATCACGAGTCCGCACAGATAATGGAACAGGAGACAGGCAGAAATGCCGAAAGTCCGCTTTCCCTCCACCACAACTTGGGGAATCACTAGCTACAGGTATCTTTGGCTGCTCACAGCTGGTCTGGAGAAGAATCTCACCAGATGCTTAACAAGACTAGAATGAGTAATTTCCTTTCAGTCTAAGACCATTTCACTCTCAGCTCCTACTTGACCAAACTTCTCATCCCCAGTCACAGAGCTCAGTAGCTGGAAGAGAGATCACAAGAGCACTAGACCATTTCATTGCAACACGCAGAGCCTGGCCCACAGAAGCCTGGGGGTTGTAGATCTTGTTCTTCCAAATGCCAGAAGCCATGTTTTGGTAGTAGTTGAATCCTTACTGGACTCCTGTAATTGCTCGAGGCCAGAGTTCCCCAAACTTCGGTCATTCAACTACCAGTACTACAGTTTAAGTGATACCAATGAGTCTTACCTACCATATTGGTAATTTTATCCCCTGTACTTCCTGCATTCACATTTACTTAGTATTCCATTTAAATTACCTTTAAAGTGTACTTCAGGTAGAAACTTGGTCATTATCGTAAATGGGGGAAAAGTGTCACTTTTCCTAGATAGAAGGTAACCATAAAAAAATGACCGAAAGCAAAACCGCGTTAATTTCCATCTAGCTCCAGCTGCACAGCAAAGCCCCCAGTCTAAAGCCTGTTTATCCTTGTCAAAGTGGGAAAGTAGCAAGTTCAGGGAGTTGTTAACCATAAAGCACCAGACCGAGACTTTTCCTTTGACATCACCAAGAGGACTGAAAGAGAACTGAAAAGGGCATGACCTTCCAGCACAGGATTCAGGATTCTTAAAGGCCGTGATGTCCTGAGCCACCTAAATCCCCTCCTGTAAAGAGCCACCTGTCCTACTGGGAGGCCCTGCTGCTGTAGGCTATGCCACGTCCGAGGAATCAATGATAAACTCTGTGATCTAGAGAATTCTGTTCAGGATTGTTTATGAAGTATGGACAACATACTCATCACCATACTTGACAGACCTTATGAATCTTACTGCAATATTATTTTCCAAAGTAAAAATTGCTTACACAAACAGCTTGTACATTGATTAAAATATACGCAACATTTACTGTATGTTTTAGTTTAAATTATTCATTTGTTCTCTCATTTAAATTCTGTTTCTACATCTTTTTCTTGTCGGCAATGAGTACCTCCTCTTGACTAAATGTAATTGATAGTATCTCACTTTAAAGATTTCCCAAAATATATAAGCTTACCACAGCACTGGCATTTCCAATCAAATGGGAACATCTTTGTATATATTGAGTATTTTATCTGTTTTCTGACAGCTCACAAGAACTCTATAAAGTCTGAAGTAGGGATTTTCTTCTGCTCTGATTTATTGTGTCCTAACAGCAGTGGTCAGCGTTTACATTTTATATTTATGCTGCCCAGCTCTCTCGGCAGATCAGTACACGGCTAATTTCCTCACATATCTTGCAGTCTTCTTGGAAATCAGGTTTTATGGTATTATTACTTTTGGTCAGAAACAAGAGGCACAAGAGTGGCTATTAATTTTCAGTATTGCTTAACCTAAGAAAGAAAGCTCTTATTTCTTCTGCTGTGGGGAAGGGAAGTGGGGGGAGACAAGCCAGATCTAAAAATAAAGTGGATTTTCTTTCTTATTCATATGTAATTAGGGCCCCTTTGTAACTACTCATTACCACCTCAATAGTTATAGGATGAATAAATAATATATATTTTTAAATGTGGCAAAACCAAGAAAGAAGTAGCCAAGGCTGCATCCAATTTATCAACTTGGTGATTAGAGGGCTGGCTCTAGAGGCTCCAGACATCTAGGGACCGACCCAGAGATAAAACAGAGCAGTTGGCTGTGTTTTTACTAATGAATCTAGGGCTTGAAAGATATCAGGCAATTTTAAAGAAAAGCAGCAAGGACAAGAGACATTAGACAAGGCCAGTAGGGTAATGAAGGGCAAGGCCAGTTACTGAGAGAGAAAATTACTTCATTTTCAGTGATAATGCTTCTGCGAGCCTTACAGGCCTCTTCTCACGCTTTGTTAGTATGACTGTGTATGTACATACAGCATCAGAATGCTACTCACAGTGTAGAAGGAAAGAGCCTTGGAACATTCCACAGAAGGGCAGAGGGCTTGGGTCTATTATTTGGAAAGGGGGAGGCTGAGAACAATGGTAGCAGAAGGGGGTTAGATTGCAAGGTGAGGATTGGTGCTTTGACAGAATGTGAGGAATGCACAGGATTAAATCAAGACGAAAGACACAGCAAGGAAAAGAAAGAAAAAGGCAAGCAAACATACTCTGGAAATGCAGGATCGTTTGGAGGATGACGTGGGACAGAGAGTTGGGCCCAGCCCAGTGGCGGTCAGCAAATCTGCAGGGCAGAGCTGTGGGCTCCTCGGCTCACTGGCCTCTTATTCGGCAGCCAAAATAAGAAAAAAGGCATGGGGCACTTGACTCCTCCTCAGCAAGCTGGTGAGCGGGACACATTTTCTGCTTAGTGGGGAAATGTGTGATATTTTAGAAACAATTCCAGAGTATATTTAGCTCCTAAAGCTGGGGCACACAAATGTCACATTCCCATGAGACAGTCGACCCAGTGAAAAGAGCACCCGCCAGAGGCCCTCGCAAAACCCATGAAACTCTTGCGTCCTGGGAGATGCTGCGCACACGGATGTGACATCATTAAGGCACCCACATCAGGAAATGAAAAGAAGCGAGGAGATCAGATTGGGCTAAGTTAAGGGACGTCATCATGGGTCAGAAAAGAAACAAGACTTTTCCAGCGGAATAACGCCATCACCAAGTCATACCACACAGTGCTCAGCAAAACAGAACGGAAGTTGAAAATAAATCATGAACATGAAACAGAAAAACAATTCAGAGCAAAATGGAAATTAAAATCATAAAAATCATGGCAAAAGGAACATTAAGCTACAACTTTTTTTTTGAAAAATTTTTCTGCGTCACAACCCATTGTCATTGCCCCATCAAATACATAATCAGTTGTCAAAAACCAGACTCGAATTTGACAGGGCAAGGCAAGGAGTGAATAGCACAGGAACAGTGATCATGTTAAACACCCATGCGATCACCTCTGCCACCACTGTTTGACAATTTGTAGACTGCTTCCAGCTTTGTCAATATTCATAATAAGACCCAAGAGAACGAACAATGCCGAATTTTAAAATGATCTGTCAAAGTGTTAATTGGACTCTTTGATAACCTCCATCCCTTGGGGGAGTTAACAACTGGAGAAGATTCATGCCACCCGTCTCCGTGAAGTGAAGAGAAAATGATTGTAACCAACAGCTAGCGATCTGGTTGACATATTTAATGCTTTACGGGAACGGCTGTTTGGTTTTTCAGAAAAGTCACAGTGGGCAAACACCAAGTGATTTCACGGAGCCGTCTCTTCTTGAGAACTCGGCCAAGACCAACACATCTGCGGTCTGGAGCCACACATAACAAATAATGGCACATGGTAGGGCTTGTGGCTCGCGGCCACAGTGGTGTCGCGTCACCCATGAGCCTGGCGCGCTCTCGGAATGGTAAGAGCAGGGATGCCTCCAGCTTCAGGAGGCCGCCGAGGCAGAAGCCACTCTTTAAGATTGGGGGCAGGGAATGTGACTCAGAAGTTCCAGAGGAATAAGAAAATTGATTTTCGAGGGGACACGCTCTGGAACAAGTCACAGGGTTACACCTTCGCACTGCGGCTTGGCCCATACAGCCGAGGAGGTGGGTCGCAAAAAGGGGCGGGAATCTCGCATGTGGGTCTGCCTGGCAAACAGCCTCTCAAAGTAAAGATGGCAGTCCGTACATGGAAAACCCCGAGGGGGGGACGCGACAGAGACTGGCCTCTCCAAGGGTCACGGTGGCTGGTCTGCCCTCGAGACTCAAACCCCCGCTTGGATGAAACCCTTGAAAACATATAGAAGTGAACAATTCTGAATGAGGGGAAACAGCTCTCAACATAACTGGGCTTTTCAGTCTCTGATTTACAAGCCTGTTTTTTGGACAAGTAAAGGCCTCTTTGGTTGCAGCTGCAACTAAAGTAGGATGTGTTACCAGAAGCAGCCACTGGCGAGAAAAGAGAGGACATTTCCTGTCTCTAGTTGAGCAAAGAAAGCAGGGGAGAATTTAGGACAGTTCACAGTAGAGTCCCTTTCATTGAGCGCAGCTTCCTTTCCGTTTTAAATGCATAGCAATTCTGCTTGATTAAATAACATATTTTTGTTTTAGCTGTTGTCCTCAAAGGCCAGTTACAGTACCTCGCAGGACCACAGCTCTATTCACATTCAGCACCACGCGTGAGTGAGGGATGCTACCAGCCGGAAAAGACTCTGCCCTGCTATTTCTCCATTCACGCGGTAAACGGGCCTTTGCTTGGATTACGCGCACATGCCAAGGCCGGCACTGCCTCCCATCCCATTACGGAATGGGGAAAGAGGACCCCGAGTCACAGGGTGAGCTCAGAGGAGTGGAGCGGGATCTACTTTGGGCCAAGCCGCACCTCTTTTGGATGGAGGGAGCTTAGAGGATGTGTTATTTGTTTTGTGTGGTTTCTCCTTGATCGGGGACTAATTTAGGATCGAGCCGAGCACAGAGGATTGGATTGCAGAATTTTTTGAGAAGCTTTCAATCAGAGTGTGTTGGAGGTTCCTTAAACATTGCGAGCTGGAAGCAGTTACACAGTCCTCCTCACTTTTCCCTCCCTCTCCCCCCAGAGGAAGAGGCATTTCCAAGGCCTTACCCTTCTTGTCTTGGTGATTACGGGAAGACACCGCCCCCAAAGAGTCTGTGCTGTCGGGTGAATGGAGCAGGTCCTTCCAGTCCCGCATTCCTGCCCTAGACTCATACCCCTCCTGAGCGGCGGCATCTGACGTGGTGGTGCTGGGCAAGAGGGAACTGGAGTGCCCTGTTTTCATCACAAATACAGTTAGGGAACACATCGCTGGAGACCCCTGCATTCCCTCTGCTCAGAGGCCAGGAAGGGGACACCCAAGCTGGCTGTAGGACTGAAAGGAGATTGCCCTAGAAATAAATAACAGGCTTGGGGGTTGGGGTTCCGCAGAAGACTCCCTGCCCTTGCAGTTAGAAGGTGAGGGGCCAGATCCTGTCTCTGCTGCTTGCTGGGTGAGCCTGGGAGATTCACTTAATCTCTCTGGGCCTTGATTTTCCTTGTGCACAAAATGGGGAGAGGATAAAGTGACGTTGTGGTGGAAGTACCCAGCGGTGTCTGACACCCATGCTCAAGCAATACCGGGGTCCTTCTTTGGTATTCCCGTAACACCACTAAAGGCAGGATGTGGTCACCCTGGGCGACACAATTTGTTACTGATGGGGCAGGCTGATGGTAGTGGATGAGCCTCTCGCCTGTTAGAAACAACTCAGCAGTCCTGAGCCCTTCCCACTGAGACTTTCTCACGGAGGGTGTGTCTGGTTTTCAGCTTCAACTCAACCTTGCAGGTTCCCCATTGCTAAAAGAAGTGATAGCTTTCTAAAGGGAGCTGCTCCCACCACCGCTTCCCTGGAACAGCAGCCTCAAGCGCCCCATGTTGCCATGGCTATGCCTTCTGTGTCTTGGTCCAGCAAAGTCGCTTGCCTGGTTTCTTGACTCATACTTGGGAGAGGCTGTTCTTGAGGCCACAAACTGACTGACATGACTCAGATTAAAAAGGGTAGCTTTTTGAGATCCAGAGGAGCCTACCAGAGGATGACATCAGGAAGAGAATGGCCAGGTTTGGAGTTATGGCAGAAACTCTGGATTCTTCCTGTGAACATGTTGCTAAGCTTTCCTGCCATCATCCCACAAGGTTAAATACAGGTCGCACCAGGTGCTTTGATGTAAACTGTCACAGTGATTTAAAGGAGGCCCCACTACCTGTTCTCTCCGGTAGAAATAAAATTTAACCTCTCTGTGATTCTCGAATAGAGTCTTTGGCTCATTAAAGCCTCTTAGCCATAGCAACCTCTTGAACACTGTTTGAAAGGACATCAAGGCATTACTGTAAATGTGGAATCACTGCCTCTGGTAGAAAGGAGGACAGATTCACAAGTGGTCCCAACCTTGGGCTGTGATCACCAGTGTACGTGATAAATACAATACTGGTGACCAGAAAGATCACAGTGACCGATGTACCGCATTCCTCTTTATGACAGCTATTATAATAAGGTGGATCCCAGGAGATTCCAGGACTGCACATAACAGACAACCGATGCAAAGACGACTGAGGGGAAGCACAAACAAGCCAGGTGGCTCACTTAAACTCTAGTGATTTCTGTGGAAGCACCACTCTTACATGCCACCACAGCACTTGGGTGACATTTAAGACACCTCTTTCTATGTAGAGTGTGTTGGCCTCCACACAGCTTCAAACATTGGCTTTGGTGCACATAGTCTGGTTTATATCCAGCTGTTAGGAACATGTTCATTTCCAGCTTGAGAATGCTTGCATCTAGACTGTCTGTGCTTTCATTTCTGGGTTTCACAGCTCATCTCTTAATACTGATCAGAAAACAGTAGTAGCGAAATTAAGCCGGACTTGGAAATGCAATTCTGCATTCTCTTCCTTCTTTTTTTTTGCTTATATCACAGTCAGCAATAGAGCCTCTGTTTCCTTCTCTTGAATTCTACACCACTCTTAAGCGATATATGGTCAGCCTAACAGCGAATTCAGCACCCAGCCTAGGCAATTAGAAATCGCTTCATAGGGAGTTAGAAAGGGGGGAGAAGGAAAAAAAACCTTTTTCTCCAAGTAGCAAGAATTTCTTTTACCTGAATTGATATGCATTTTGAGTACTTTCAATTTAACTGTGTTCAAGGGGCAATTTTATGGTAATGCCATAAGTATGGTTGAGGGAGAACATTTCTTAATACGGTAATCTAGGGGAAATATATGCCTAGGGGACACATTCTCCGTCGAAAGATTTCCTGGACCATATGCTGCAAATACATGGAAAACTCATTGGTAATGGAAAGCTATGGCTATGAGAGGAAATTAATGTGGACCAGATGGTAGTTAGGTAGGAAAATGTTTTACACAAACGTGAGAAATCAGCTCCTTCCTATTGCTGAACCGTTAGTCTAATACCCACCACATCCCCATTTTCTATATGTAAATCTAGAGAAACCATGCATCTGATGTACTGAAAAGTAAAGAAAAAGACCGAGCAGCCCGAGGTTTGTATTCTTTAACACTTATGCTTGAGGACAGGCAACACGTGTCACTGGTGAATCAGACAGTTGGAAAACACAATACCTGATTCTCAAAAATTTTAGAACTGCCTTGTAAGAGCACCATTAAACAGCAGTCCTTAGTTTGAAATCAAAGAGTTGTATTATTATTACTACTTCTCCAAGCTTAAAATGTGAAAAGCAAATCACATATTCTTTCTTAAAATCTGATTGTACAGGCTATATCATTTTTGTGTATTCCCCAAGAGACTTTGTAACCAAAATAGTGCTACAAAAATAGGCATTTATTTGTAGATATGGTATTACAGGTCAGTAGATTTGGATCCTATGATTTTGTCTTGTTAATCCATTATGAAAGGTCATACTTTAATCAGTGGAGCTTATGATGTGTGTTTTTTTTTTTTTAATAATCAATCTCTCCATCCAACATGGGGCTTGAACTCACGGCCCTGAGATCGAGAGTTGCACACTCTGCTGACTGACCCAGCCAGGCGCCCCTGATGTATTATTCTTATAATATGCAAAGGAATAGATTTTAGAAGTTAACTTTAATATGCATCGTATTGTTTCTCTATATCTACAAGTCTTTGTGATTCCAGAGGTTAGAGACCCTTCAAACCACTATTACCTATTAACGATGATTGTAGCCAATTAGACACAAAACAAGAGACACTAAGTCAGCACAAGACAGGGAGAGAGAAGGAAAACAGGGTCCAATTCACTAAAAGGGTTCTTGCAGATGTGACTGCTATTGCACAGAACTTTGGCCAGAAGAGACTGCATGATTTATTGTGATGATTCCTTTTTCTGAGTTAGGTGGTTCGAGTTTTACGGCTCTCTCTGTGAGCGTGCACTCAGCCACTGAACATTTTAGGGGGATGTGCAAAGGACACAGGAACAGTGGGTGCATTTTAGACTTTGTGGTTGGCTTCCTAGTTTACATCTGTGCTCATACAAATAGCAATTTGGTCTTTCCTTTGATGGTAGAAATACAGTGCCTAGTCCAGTGCCTGACACTGTAGTAGGCACTCAACACCTATTGGGTGAGTGACTTAACTAAATCTAGTCTAGGTTTTGTAACTCCAAAATAAGCCTCTCTTGGAATAGTTTGTGAAAAGAAAGTCTCCTGTGTGTTTATAAGTAGTCGAGACTAGTTCTTACGTTGGTGGTCAGTCAATCATGTAACCACTTGACGCTGGACAGATTTAGCCTAACATGGACAGGATCATTAGTTGAAAGGAAAATTCCGGCTCTTCTTTACCGTCTTCGCAGAAGCCACTGATCAAGAGCTGAGGGTGAACAGGCATCATCCCTTAAAATGTTAATATGGAGGAATTAATAAGTTCCTTTCCCTTCGTAAAGGAAATAGGAGAGATCCATAGATTGGAGGGTGACTTTTTGTTCATAAAAAGCATCCCATCGTTTAATTATTCTTTCTATATGAGAGTTAAAACTGGTCTTCGTCCAGTTGATGAATGCTGGGGAGGTTGCCGGTTCAATTAGATTTAAGACCTGAATTCCTCAGTATCTGATAAAGATTATTCAATTATAGGGAGTGATTGCGAAGTATGATATTGGAGGGGAGCAGATGCTAAGTGGGTTCTCTTTCTGAAGGGTGAGCTAAGCTAGATGACATCTGCCTCCTGAGACATTTTTCTTCATTTTTGGTGCTCAGTATTCTGGCTTGAGTCACAGATGAGACTAAAGGTGGATGAATTCTGCTCTACACGGCCTCCCTTCACAAGGGGGACAGTCAGGAGAAACCAGGCATTGTTTCCCATA
This sequence comes from Ailuropoda melanoleuca, assembly GCF_002007445.2. Taxonomy (NCBI): domain Eukaryota; kingdom Metazoa; phylum Chordata; class Mammalia; order Carnivora; family Ursidae; genus Ailuropoda; species Ailuropoda melanoleuca. The sequence goes on from NC_048220.1 coordinate 8,016,984, forward strand.
TCTGCACAGCTCACTTAGGACTGCACAGTCTTTAGGACTTACAAAGAGGGTTTTTATGTATGCTAATTAGACACAGGGAGTAAGAGTTCACGTAGAACTATTAAACAAATTTGTAGCCATCTTGAACTATTTCTTCGAATCTTAAACCTGCCTTGCTTTCTTTTCTTATCTTTTTTTCCCTTCTTTTATTCCCTGCCTCTACATTTAAAGACTGTCCTGGAATTGTTACCGTTAACTTATTTTTAACACAAAAGCTATAAAATTTGCGCATCAGTGAAACTCTTAGTCCCCATTATAATGCAAAGCTTTAATCTTCCATCACACGTGTTTTTCATATTTAAAAAACACATGAATAGTTTGCCCCATAAACATTTGGGGGAACTCTGAGAAACAGCAATGGAACACTTCAATTACATTTCAATTTTTCTTATAAAGAGCTCAGAATATTCTGTTTTTGGACTTCATGGCTTTGTTTAATGTTTTGTCTGTGTATTTCAGAGCAGGAACAATGGGATAAATCCTGTTTGCATATCATTTCCACTGCGTCACCCTTCCTTGTATACATTCTGAAGAACTCTCACTGAAAATGTCTAAATATTCATACTCTTTGTGAACTTAGATTTCGATGGCTAATTTTCATGTGATATTGGAAAGGTTTGCCTCGTAAGAACTGGTCTCTGCATGCTGTATAGATTTTTTTCCCTCTGCAGAGGGCATTGCCCTGAAAGTCAGCATTTTAGGGAAGAGCTATGGCCTGTTACTTATAAGCACTGTTCTTTTATCTTGGATATACTTATGTCCAAAAGCAATTTCTTCTCCCTCAAGAACTCATTAAATATATTCACCAAATTCCCTAAGGTTGGCAGATTTCATGTTCTGTGGATTTAAAATGTAGGAACCAGTCTCATATGTCAATTGTCTCTCATAGCCAGTGATTTTTGAAGCATTGTGAAATTGATAAATAATTTTAGTGAATTGGGGCCCTGAAGTAACAAAGAATCTGGTCCATGATGTTTAGGGATGAAAACTATAAACTACCACAGAATGAATGGCTTGGAATTACCAAAAAAAAAAGTCTGTAAACTGACCATATACTGTGTTGTAAGACATTTCATGATCTGGAAGAGGAGTTGAAATGTCTATAAAAAAAATAATGAGGATAAAAAAATTAATTAAAAAAGAAACCCAAGGTTTGAAAATACTCAAGAGGATTAGTTAAACAGGATTTCCCACATAGATTTCCATCGATATTAAATTATGAGTAATATCTTCCTTACCATTCAGGGCCACGAAGGAATCTGGAAGACAAAAGGGAGGAGAAGGTTACTTAATGTTTAACACTCTGCTTAGTGTGACTTACATAATAAGTAGGAATGAGCTAATACAGAATTATGCTAACATATGATCCCCAGTACTAAGTAAGTGCTTTTTAATTCCTGCGTGTGATACATGACGCTTTATATACGGTCTGATTTCAACACACTCCCCCCACCCCATCTCTTCCCGGAGTGAGTTTCCTCAAAGTCATTGCCCTTTGTTGACAAGACTCTAAGAAAAAGCCAGAGTTAGTAGAAGGAATGGGAACTGCGATTGTATGTGATTCTGGGAATTGAGGCCTTACTCTATACAGAGGGACATGTATGTGGGTAAGAGAAGTGACACCTGGACCACACTTACAAAATACTCTTGTCTTTACATTCTCCCTTGTGTCATCCTCTCAACCACACACTTAGGTGTGTGCGTGGTCTAGCTGTGTGTGCTCTAGGTGCGTGCGTGCTCTAGGTGTGTGCGTGCTCTAGGTGTGTGCGTGCTCTAGCTGTGTGTGCTCTAAGTGCGTGCGTGCTCTAGGTGTGTGTGCTCTAGTTGCGTGCGAGCTCTAGGTGCGTGCGTGCTCTAGGCGCACGCGTGCTCTGTGCGTGCTCTAGGTGTGTGTGTGCTCTAGCTGTGTGCGCTCTCTGGGTGTGTGTATGCCGTGTGTCTGGGTCACATCACTAGTTCATCGAGCTTGCTCCTCAGCCTCTGACACTCACTCTTCAGGATTTCCTCATTTCCCCTTAAAACCCTGTTCAGGAGTCACAGTGCACCAGTTATCTAAATCCTCTCAATGCCTTTATGTGACTAGGTATGTCGAACAGAAGTAGGTCATGCTCCAGCAGGAGCAGAGAGAGCAGAGAAGCCTCTTGGAAAGGCAGCTCTTTCGGTTCCTTAGCCCCAGAACACACAGGTGGTGTGGGCCTCCTGGTGTCGTGGACACGTGATAGAGACAGTTACAACCGTTTTCACGGCTTTTCTCCATTCGTTTATTCAGTCCCAGCTGACACCCCTGCTTTCTACAGATGCCCATACCACCAGATCATAAAAATAGGAGGAAAATTATTCACTGAAGTCAGCTAATTAAGTTTGCTCACATAGACGCACACACAAACCAGAACTTGTTTCCCTGAAAACGGAGCCATAAGGCACCAACATGATTAACATGATTTAAGATCCACTGATCAAACATCAAACCGTTTCACTGCACACAAGTAATGCAGGCCTTTTGGTGATGACACTGTCTCCTATGTGGATTTCTTCACTCATAAATTTTGTGTTTGAAGACCTAATAAGAAGCTTTTGCCAATATGTAATATCTGTAGACAAAAAAATATAGCGAAGAATTTGGAGATGAGGCTGCCTGTAGCCCTCTTTATTGGATTATATTTGATCTCCAAAAAAAGTTAAGGTGGAAATTTGTATGGTACTTTTGAGTCTGAGATTTCAGTACTCATGGCTCAAAGATGGAGAGTTTGATCCATGATTTTCATTATAGAATCAGGTATCAGAGTAATACAGTTTCATTCCCTTAGGAGCTGTTTTTTTGTTGCCATTTTGAATGAATGTAAGCTTCCTGGAATTCATCCTATATAACATTTAAAACACTGCAAACTAACTATCTTCCAAGAGAATGGCATTATTCTCTAAATTAGCATTAATAAACATTTTCAGGAGAATAGCCATGTTAATCAGATCATAGGACAACTGGGCAGACGTTTGACCAGGATCTTTTATATGAAGTTCCAACTAAAATGTTACCATTTAGTAACTTTTGAAATGAACTCTGAGGTAAGCATAATAGGCTAATCCCTATTTAACAAAGGTTATTTTGAGTCATTTTGTACTTAGTGGGTTCTTTCTGAAATTTTTTTGTACGGTGAATGGTAACAGACATAAATCTAATTAAAAAAAATTACTTTTATTAGGCGATATGTTCAAGAAGAACAAAACACTCCCATTCAATTAAAAAGCCAGAGTACAGCAGTCACTCTTTTTTATTATTTGGCTAAAAATTACGGTGTAATAACACATTTTTTAAAAAACAAGACCAGTTTTTTAACAGAAATGCTGATCTAACTTACTGCTTGGCTATAATTAATATCCTCTGGAGTGAATTGGTTCCACAGCGTTTTAACAAGGAAATAGGCGGCAGCATTTATAGCACCAGTGCCAACAACACTGGCTTTCCAACACACTGTTTTATTTGATATTGAGAAGATGACTTCTCTTCCTTCTGCCAGATTCAGTGCCCGCTGCACCCAGTTCCACATGTGGGGTAATGTTTCTGGGCCATCCGACCAAAGGATCTTTGCACAAAGATGAGCATGGATAAAAAGCTGTACTTACTGTGACAGTCTCCCAGGCCATCTGTATTGCCACTTTCTATGTCCTGTTCAAAAGGCAGTCTTAACAACAACAACAAAAAAAAAAATGGAGAAGAAACAGATTCAATAATGCAAGTCATTACTCCAGGGTGAGTCTGAAGTTTCACTACAGAAACGAACACAGTTTGATCAATTGAATGACAGGTGCAAAAAAAGGAGACAACAGCTGGAAAATCTGTCTCTGAAGTTTATAGAAATGAGTCTTATGTGACTCTCCGAAGAGAAGCCAGGGTTTAAGCAGCTAATTCTGATATTATTCAGGGAGTTAATTAGTTGGCGGATTATTTATATTCTTCTTTTACGGATTCTTTGAGCATTTCTTTTTTTTTTTTTTTTTTTTTTAAAGATTTTNAGCATTTCTTAAACGTTTAAAAAGTTTAAATGTTAACATAACTCTTTATAAATGACGTAGAAGTCTGTTAAAAAAAAAAAGTCTCTTCCTCTCAACTTTTCCTTTGACCCTAGTACTGCCTTCCTAGACCTTGATCTCTTTCTTTGCATAGAAACGACCTGTATAACAGTGTGTTCTGAGGAGCAAATGGCTGGGTGCATGTAGCACCCTTGAGGGAATGGGACGTGGTGGTGCGTTGTGCTGAGAGCCCTGGAGACCCCGGGACCCTGTGACTCTGCGGTATTACCCACAGGCTCCCGCTTACTGTTCTTTCAAACCCACTTGGCCACCGCTGGGCTGCACAAGGTGTGTAACAAGACCAATCTCAATATATCTCTTTTGATTTTTCAAATAAGCACACTGGACTCATCGGAGGAGTACTGTCTTTTTTGCGGGGAGCTCCGTGCTGCTGCTTACAGCATCATTGAAACTCTGTTTTGCAACTGCCTTTAGAGTTTATTTTACGGACCATATAGGAAGACTATCTGGAAAGTCACAATCTTGATCGAATGATTCACCATGTTTGTTTTCCAGTGTTTTTTTTCTGTTAAAAGTCGAACTCATATTCAAAGGATAAAGGTTTTCAGTGGTAGTGAAAGCCAGTTTTCATCAGGCCCCAAAGGATGTTTTTCAGGGAGAGTTCCACACATTCTGAACAATGAAATATAGATACAGATCCGTAATTTTGGAGCTCACATGTTGACTTAGAAATTATTTTTTTTTAAAGATTTTATTTATTAGAGCGACTGCACACAAACAGGGGAGAGGGAGACGGAGGAGGCTCCCCACTGAGCAAGGAGCCCGATGCCGGGCTCGATCCCAGGACCCCGGGATCATGTCCTGAGCTGAAGCCAGATGCTTAACCAACTGAGCCACTCTCATTTTTAAGTGGGGGGGGGCACCAACTTAAAATTGATTTTAAAATATCAGTCTTATTACCTTTGGTCACACCTTGAATACAGAAAGGAGATAGGTCATCTCTTAGCTTCTGTTTCCGTGATA